>NC_056739.1:1936903740-1936948740 GCF_019279795.1 Protopterus annectens | reverse complement strand
CATATGTTGTGCAGGTGGCCTGTGGCTGTGCACCTTCATGCCAGATGTACCTACTTGCTGTAGGTGAAGCATCATCCTCATCAGTCATCATCAACCCCCTTTTTCTCATTTTCTACATGGGGTCAGGGTGCTGTGACAACTGTCACCATCTCTCTCTATTCAGTGCCACTCTCCTGCCTTCTTTGACACTTATGCTTGACTGTCACAGGTTTCTCTCACACAATCCATCCACCTCTTTGCTTGTGCTCTTGTTTCCTCTTTCCTTCTTCTTGTTTGTCCCAAATCTTCACCAGATTGCATTCTGCTTTTCTGCATGTGTGTCTGAACCACCATAATCTGTTCTCTGACCTTTTCTGCAATTGGACCTACTTTGGTTTCAACAGTTATGGCCTGATTTCTTTGTCTGTCTCACTGTGTGTACCCTACCACCTGTCTCAGGCACTTCATCTCCATCATCTCAAGATTCCGTATCTGCACTGCCTTTACTGATCAGGTTTCAATACCATACAGTAGTACTGGTTACACCTTACTTTAAGCTTCTTTGGCTTTCTTCTGTCAAATACTACACCTGAGACTCTGTGCCTGTTGGCTGCAACCCCTTTGACTATAGCTTTGACCTTGTCATTCAGACTTCCCTTCTCCTCATCCACCCCTCCCAGGTACGTGAAGCTGTCAGCCTGTTCCACTATTTTCCCTTTTTTCTCAATTCTCAGCTTCTTCTGAATGTCTCCATTTAATGCCATTGCAAATGTTTTATCTTTACTCAGTTTCATTCCACAAGCCTTCAGTTTTGCATTCTGTTCCCCATCCATTGCTGATGTTACTGCTCAGAGTCTCCCTATAATGCTACATCATCTGCATAAAGCAACATTGTTGATCTGTCCCCTCTGACCTGTTTGCTAATCTAATCCATCACTAGTATGAACAGAAGTGGATTCAGAGCTGAACCCTGGTGCACACCTACTACCACTGGGAACCCCTCTGTGAGATTAAACACTGTTCATACTTGAGCCATCGGGTCCTTGTACATAGCCTGAACTTATTCTATCACTGTTTCTTAGACTTCAAGCTATTGTAGGACTGCCCAAATCAGCTTTCTTGGGATATTGTCGTATGCTTTCTCTAAGTCTAGGAATGCCCATTTGGACTCTTTCCTCTTCTGTATCTTCTTCTCAACTATCTGTCTCACTGCAAACATTGGGTCAGTTGTGCTGCATCCTGATCAGAAGCTGAACTGCTCATCTGCCATCTTACTTTCTGCTACTTTACATATTTAGTAATCAATCACCCTCTCTAGAGCTTTCATGCAATGTGACAATAATTTGAAACCTCTATGTTGCCCACAGTCATGAATGTCCCCTTTGTTCTTGAACACACTGGCACTAGTATGCTTATTGTCCAGTCATATGAGATATGCCTTTCTCTTCACACTGCTATAAGTACCCTCAGGAGCCATTTCTCCCTTATCTCACCCAGCATCTTTATCATATCTGCTGTGAACTCAGCTGAGCCTGCTGCTTTCCCTGACTGTGGTAGGTGAAATAGATATTATAAGCTTTCTTGTGGCTAACAACTGTACATGGTGTGCATAATATAGATAGGAGTATTTACCTGGGGTATCACTATTTGAAATCCTCTGGGGCCTATCCACCTCTGTCCCCATCATCCTGCACCACACTACGAAATTCTGAGGAGGTGTTAGTATCCTGTATAATACAGGAACTCCTCCATTTCAGTAGTGATATGGTAGACGTCAAGCACCTGTAGCGCTACACTTTTGTGCCACACCCTCCACTCTGATGATGGCACTGTGTCAGCCCATTTCATAATTATGGTTATGGCCACCAACAGCATTCACATCAAGAAATCTGCTGCTGGCAGATATGATCAAAGAAGGGCTTGTTGGAGGCTTGCACTGCAATAAGCTGTCTGCTATGGAGATGGAAGGTCTGTACTATTACCCCATTCTCAGCTTCTGAAAAATGAGGCTTTTGTGTGGGTATTGCCTTTAGTAGCCTTCGCATTAGCCATATCCCTGTTATGGAATAAAAAGTGGATATCAAAAGCCAGGTTCCAAACTGGTAGTAGACAAAATGTAACAATTATGAAATATACCCTCATCATGATGTCAGAAAATTCATTTCTCTCTAACTACCCTACAACATGTGATGGCTTACGAGGTCCTAACACAAATATAGCTGTATCCTAAAAAATGCAACCAACAATCTAAAGTCCAAATGCATGCATAAAACTCTCCCACCCCCCTCTCAAAAGAAAAATAATTAACATGTGCAGGAGTGTCAGTTTGTCAGGCACACATCCTCCTAGCCATAGCAACAATATAAAATACAATACATAGAACCTAACCTCACTTTGAAAACAATTGTACACACATTTTGCTTTGCCCAGTATTGCAGTAGCACATGTCAAAATGTATCCCAGTGCACAAAAAAAACATACACTGTGCAGGAAGGCTACTAAAGGCTGTGGACATGTGTTGTATTGTACTCATTAACAACATTTTCATATTTTACAATTATGAATCAAGACTTACGTTTGCATTTTATTATTATGAAAGATTTCTGAAGGTCTGGAGCAATTGTTGAAACACCTTTTCTTCAACACAAGGAAAAGAAAGTCATCTTCTGTAGTGATGTCATTAATTTTATTTATATATGCTTTCATGGCTCAAAATGAAAATGATATGTGGAGTCCATTCCAGTGCGCCCATTGCAATGTTGTAGATTACTGAAGATGGGATCTTGTCTCACATTTTCTTACTCATTCTGCAACCATTTGCCATTGCACAGGTAAAAGTAGGATATTTTCAAAATAATAGTGCACACACACACACACACACACACACACACACACACACACACACACACACACACACACACACACATATAAATCCCTTACATTTTTCCTTGATATCATTCTGATCATTCTGCATATGGTATACATTTAACTGCTATTTTTTACTGATGAACATATACAGACTTTCCTGCAACCCTGCTATTGCTCTGATGTGAAGGAAATCAACCTAAGATGCATGGCTATACTACATGGTGTTATATATGTCCCATTATACAATGACACCCCCATTAATATTCCAAAACGTGCACACTTATTGGTCAGCGTGCACATTGTAAATCAGAGTTATAGTAATGGAAAAAGGTCCGGTTGCCCGGACTTTTTCCATTAGTATAACTCTTTTTTTACAGCTGTCTCGCTATGTTAAATGACTTTAACATAGCAAGACAGCTTTAAAAAATGTAACGGAGATCTTTCTATCTCCATTGATTTTTTTAAAGCTGTCTCGCTATGTTAAACTCTTTTAACATAGCGAGACACTTTGTAAAAAGCAACAGAGATCTTGTTTTCTCCATTGCTTTTTTCAAAACTGTTGCGCTATGTTAAATGGGTTTAACATAGCGAGACAGCTTTAAAAAAAGCAATGGAGATTCTTGCTTTCTCCGTTGCTTTTGCCCACAGCTCTGATGTACTGCGTAAGTATACGCATGTGCAGTACATCAGAACTGCCGCAGAATACCAGACAGCTGCGGAAGGGCAGCAAGGAGGCATTATACAATGCCATTATTTAAGAAAAGTATTTTTTTTTTCTTAAATAATGTCATTGTATAATAGCAATAACCCACTTCTGGGTGTGGGTAATGCTGGATTTATCCATGGTTGTCTTTGTTTGGCCACTCAGGCTTCACCCTCATGACCAAGCCACACCAACCATGGGTAAATCCAGCATTAACTACACCCAGGCGTGGGTTTTTGCTATAGTCAACCACACCTTGCCTGCTCAGTCCCTATGTCATCACCTTTGTGATTTCTCTTTTGAACATATCTTTCATCTATGACTTGTCAGACAAATACAGTTAAGTCCCTCTGTGTCTTTATCTGATACAGTATTGATGAGGAGCACATCACATACCCTATCATGACCTCCATCCAACTGATGTGTATTTTACATCAATTCCAGACACTTATATATTGTCTCCTACCACATTTCATCTGAATTAACACATATCACATCCCACACAGATGTTAGAGTTTTAACAGTAAAACAAGATACTATTTCTACATTTACTATTGAGCAAGGCTTTGCACTGAGCAGCATTGCTACTCAATTTTATATAATGGTAAGTGACAGTTCATGTTACTTGGCAAAACTGATGGAAATTTGTCTAAAGTCATGTAGATTTCCTGATCACCATGTGAATGATCACAGCCTTGATGCACAATAGAAATTACTACTGTTATAAGTCTATGTAGACAGTTATTATTTCAATTGCAACAGTCTCTGTTGTTCAATGTACTCTTGATTTGATGTTCACATTATCAGTCAAGTACATATGTGGAGAGTTGTTATCTATTCAGTGCTTCTATCTGTTCAACATTGCTCATACACTCCCTTCAAGTGCATGTTGTTTGGCAATTATTGTATGACTTGTTTATTAAATATGAGGCTATCAGTCAACAGGCTATTATTACTGTAGCAAATAACCAGAGATAAGAATCAAACTCTGTGCCTTATATCTGTGAGGTAAAGATGTTAACCACTATGCCAACCCTATCTTCCCCTTTGTTTTGTGATCTTAGTCAACAGATGTGTTGTGAGAAATTCTATTTGGTTGTGATACTTTTGCAGTACAGGGTTTTGATCCTGTAAGTGCTGAATTCCCTTTTAGAGAAGGCTATATTCTTTCACACACAATGGTGATGGTATCCCCTCATGTTTGTGCTATCTGATAACTGTTGCATAAATTAATCTGTGGCATTGTTCATTAGTGTATCAGTCAACAGGCTATGAGTTAAGCAGAGAGCAATTTAAATTCAGTACATTGTACATCAACTCGGTGTGGAAAGAACAATCGGTGCCATGAAAGAATGGCTTCCTGAATAGATGTTATGTGAGAAACTTAAATGGTGTGGGGTATTGATCCCTAAGTGCTATACTCCTTTTTAAGGATGGCTATAGTCAAACACGCACAATGTTAATTGTATCCCCTGAAATGTGTACTGTCTAACAACTACTTTATCAGTTTTTCTGCGGAGTCATTTGTTAGTGTATAAGTCAAGAGACGGTGAGTTAGGCAGGCAGCAGTTCAAATTCAGTGCAGTTTGCATTCACCTGATGTGTAAAGAGCAACTGATGACATGCAAGAATGGCTTCCTATACAGATATGATGTGAGAAACTTTAATTGTATTTGATAGATTGTTTTAATCCCCTGCTGTGCTCCCTTGTAAAAATGCCCATTTTCATAATTTACATTTTCCATCTCTCATTGCATGACAATTAGCACTATTCAATGAGGTTAGGAAGCAGTAATTATCATTTCTTGTTTTGTGGCAAGAACTGAAAGAAATGCCTTTCAACTTAATAGATATGTAGATCATTGCACGAAAGAGTGCAGTCTCAATGTTAGAAAGACAGCAATATGGATGCAGGCATGAGCAGACATTTATTATTTAAATTGTAAAGGGTTCCAGAGTTTAATATATGTCTGAGGTGATGTGATGTTGATGTGATGTTCAACTTCTCAATAAGGTATGTTGAGTAATTGTGAGCCACTGATTCCTGATGTCTATTTCACAATATTCATTTTTCTGTCATCCATGATGTTGTCACACTCACAACAAATGTGTGATTTCCAACAACTGTTGTGTGACTAGTTGAATGACATCAATACCTAGTATATAAATCATGAAAATGTGAGTTAGGTAGGCAGGAGTAGAAAAATCTTGTCTGGTATGTGCTGTATCAGTGTGTAAAGACATTGTGGACATGCAATATTGACTTAGTGAGCAGATGTGTTGTGAGAAATTCAACTTGGATTTGACACTTCCACAGGAATAGGGTCTTGAGCTCCTAAGAGTTGTACTCCCTTTTAATCATGATCATATTCATTTCTGAACACCATTTATTAACATTCCTTCAAATGTGTGCTTTCTGACAAGTGGTATATAACCTGTTCTTTGGCATCAGCATCTATTGCACAAGTTCAAAGACTGTGAGTTAAGAAGGCAGTGGTTCAAATCTATGATGATCTACCTTATTGAATGGGTACAACTGCCATTACCATCTCCTAAAAATGCCATGTATGTGTAAAATGTGGTAACATGATATGTGCATCTGACAGATTCTATGGCTCACTGCAATCATGTAGTGATTCATACACTAGATGGTGGCTTTCACACTCCAACTGTGTTATGTAACTTTTCTTCACTTTTCATTTTACAGTCAGCAGCATTATTTTTAATTTTAGATGTCTATGTGTGTTCACACCTCTTTTGGACACCTTCTTCAATGGTGCATCTTGGTGAGGGACATGAATTTGCCATAGAAATGTGAATGGTCAAGACTCTGTTAGCAAGCCTTGTTAACACCCTATTTTGGAGAATGTATCCTTGAACAAAGTCTGAAGTCATGCCACCTAGTCTGTTCCTCTGGAAAATATTTTGCAGCCATCTCTTTCATGAGTCCTCTATTAGCATGCCTTGCTAATAATCTATACTGTTCAATATATTATTGAACAAAACCAGGGGTTCAAACACAGATATGTGTTTTATTCATACTGATATTAACTGCTACATACTCTAGAAATGTATTACTCTAATCACCTTTACTCCCACTGACTCTGTACCATGACCTGCTACTACAGTGGTTTAGAACATACCAGTGATATTGGCAGGGTTTCAATCTCATCTCTGGGTATTTCTGTATTAATGCCTTCATCTGTTACATTCCCCTAGATGTAAGCTACCCTGTCATGAATGTATAAATTATGTGAGGTATGTTGGCATTGTCTAACATAATTAATCCTAATTCTTCTACAAATGTTGAGATAGCCATTTAGAGGATATATGATCCTGTCTGATCCATGTAGCTATACACAGATGTGAAATGTATTATAGGAGAATTGCAACATGACTGCTTAACTGGCTACCATCATTAAGGCATTTGTGGGCATTCTGAGGTTCATTTCCCTTGAGGTCTGTCACTTGTTCTTTTTTATTGTCATCCATCTGCACATGTGGTACATTTCACAGCTATGTTTTGTATGATCCCTTACTCTATGATGTCTACAGTTCCTCTCCTTCACAATACAGTGAAGATATACTGGTGTGTGGACTGCAGCAGTGCACTGATCCACTTCAGGACAAATATCTTTTCTTGTTTAATTACCTTCATGGAACAGAAAAATAAGTTATGTACTCACCATAACTTTCCATCTGAGTAGGTAACTTCATTTGTCAGCAACCTGTGGGTATCAGATCCATCCTGGATCTGAGCCGGCAGCTTTCCAAGCTAGAGATCTGAGCTCCAAACTCCTCCCCCTTACCCATAATACCCAGCTACCTCCCTCCAGTCCTCAGATCGAGTTTGCTCAATTACCAGACAACACCAAGACAAACAATAGCTGAACATCCTAAGCTGATGCATACCAGGACTGAATCATTATATCATTTAGATAACGAAAGCCAGGTTAGGGGGAAGGAGGGGGGGGTCGGTTGCTGACAAATGAAGTTACCTACTCAGATGGAACGTCATGGTCAGTACATAACTTCTTTATCTGAAGTAGTTAACTTCATTTGATCAGCAACCTGTGGGACAGAGTCCCCAGCTACCAAAAAACTTGGGAGGTCCTCAAGGAAGAATATTCCAGAGCACTGCAGAGCCAAAGGCCGCTCTCCCTCTGGATATCAGATCTAATTTATAGTGTGAAATAAAGGTATGAAAAGAAGCCCAAGTAGCCACAGAACAGATGTCATTCAAGGGAACTCTTGACCAAAATGCAGCAAAGGTAGCCATAGAACGGGTAAAATGAACATGAATCCCCAAGGGCTCCGTCCGACCAGAAATTTTGTATGTGAGCAAAATGCAGTGAGATATCCATCTAGCTAGAGTCACCTTCATTACTGGTTTACCCAAGGATGGCTTAGCAAAGGAAACAAAGAGCTGCTCCGACTTGCGAGAGGCAGCTGTTCTGTGCAAGTAAAAGCGCAATTGTCTATGCACATCTAATGAATGCAGTCTGCACTCCCCCTTGTTCTGATAGGGAAGAAAACAGGCAGATTCATGGATTGGTTGATGTTAGCCTCATAAGCCACTTTAGGTAAGAAGGAAGGATTATTCCTGAGAGATACTCTGTCCTTATGGAAGACAAGATACGGGGGTTTAGTACAAAGGGCCTGAAGCTCAGATACCCTTCTAGCTGAGGTAATAGCAATTAAGAAGGCAGTTTTCCAAGACAAGAACTTTAAGTCAACAGAAGCTGCAGGCTCAAAGGGTGGACCAGTTAGAGCCTGAAGGACTAAGGTTAGGTCCCATGGAGGAACTGCATTCTTGACAGGAGGTCTTAAAAGAAAGGTGCCCTTTAAGAAAGTCTTACAGATCTTAGTGGAAGCTAAAGGACCAAGATTGTCCCCGATGTGGAAGTGGGAAATGGCCACCATTTGAACCTTCACAGTAGAAGAACTGGCCCCTTGATGGAAAATGTGAGATAGAAATTCAAGTACTGCTGGAATGGGAGCCATAAAAGGGTCCAAATTCCTACGCCAGGCCCAGATGGAAAAATGTTTCCATTTACTGTTGTAGACCTTCCTGGTAGAAGGCTTATGCGCTGCCACCAGGATGGATTTAACTGCAGATGAGATACCGGGAGTTCTAGCCACTAACGGAACTGGATCAACCAAGCCGAGAGCTTGAGGTCATCCAGATTTGGAGTTTTCAATCCCAAAGGATGAGAGATCAGATCCATAATGGGATCCAAGATCCAAAGAGGAGCTATGAGATGAGGTTGGACGAGGCCAGAATGGGGCTATGAGGATAACCTTGCTCCCCAAACAGCAAGCTTTCTGTAAGAATTTTGTCATTAACGGGAGAGGAGGATAAGCATAAAGAAGACCGGATGGCCAAGCATGAACTAGCACATCTCTGGGGCTCTCTCCTGACGGGGGAATTAGAGAAAAAAACTCGCTGCACTTTGCATTCAAAGTCGATGTGAAGAGATCGCAGCAAGGTTGACTCCATTTGAGGAAGATCTGTTTTGCTACTAAGGGGTTCAGAGACCACTCATAAGGCGAGTGGATATTTCGACTCAGCTTGTCCGCTAAAATGTTGGACCGACCTGGAATGTGCATTGCTAGCAGAAAACGGTTGGTGGATATCGCCCACTCCCAAACTCTCATGACCTCTAGGCAAAGAGGGTAAGACCTGGCCCCCCCCTGTTTGTTGATGTACCAGACCACTGACATGTTGTCTGTCTGAAGTGAAATGGTCCCCGGAGGAAGAAGGGCATGGAGAGCTTGCAACGCTAGAAGCACTGCCCTCATCTCCAGATCATTGATATGCAGAATGGTCTTTGTTTGAGTCCACGTGCCTTGGACAGTTCTGCCCATGCAATGCCCCCCCCCCACCCCAGGCAAGAAGTGTCTGTGATCACCTTGGCTTGGGTTTGAGGGATCAAAAATGGCCGCCCTTCCTGAAGCTCTTGGGAATGGAGCCACCAAAGTAGGGAGTCCCTGCAAACTCTGCTGAGGGGAATTGGGGAGTCCAACAGATGTCGAAGGATGGACCACTGGACCTGTAACGTCCATTGAAGAACCCCCATGTTCAAGCAGGCTAGGGCTGAAAGGTTGATAGCTGCTGCCATGGACCCTAGGGCTCTCAGGACTAATTCTGCTGGTGGGGCCGGAGATTGTAGAAGTGCTAAGATGTGGAGAGTTAAGTTGCGGAGTCTGTCTGATGTCAAGAAGGCCTTGGAATGAAATGCGTCTATTCTGGCCCCTATGAAGTCCAGGACCTGAACAGGTTGAAGGGAGGATTTTTTGTAATTTATAGTGATCCCCAACTGGTGGGCCATGAGCAGGAAGCAATCCCTGGCTGAGCATAGTAGATGCCTGGTGCGAGCGGTGAGGAGCCAGTCGTCCAGGTAAGGAAAGACCTGTATTCCCTGAAGCCTCAGGTGGGCCGCTACAACTGCCATAACCTTGGGTGAACACCCTGGGGACTGTGGTGAGGCCAAAAGGGAGGACCCTGAACTGATAATGACTGGCCCCCAACCGAAAGCGGAGAAACCTCCTGGATCGCCTGTCCATGAGAATGTGGTAGTACGCATCCTTTAGGTCTATGGAGCACATCAAGTTGTTCTCCTGCAGAAGGGGGAGAATAGATTGAAGAGTGACCATCCAGAATTTCACTTTGGCAATGAACAGGTTCAATGCAGACAGGTCGAGAATTGGTCTTAAGTCCCCCATCTTTTTTGGCACCAAAAAGAACCTGGAGTAATTGCCTGACCCGAACTGGCCTGGGGGGATGTGCTGGATGGCTCTTTTTCTTAGCAGCTTCTTTATTTCTAAAGCCGCCACCTCCCTCTGACTGGGTGGAACATCAGGGAGGTGCCTCAACTGAGGGGGAAGATTTATGAAGGGGATAGAGTAACCTCTGGATATTATTCTGAGCACCCAGTGATCTGTCGTGATGGACTCCCAATGTGCTACGTGTTCCAAGAAATGCCCCCGACTGCCTCCAGAGAGGAGCAGTTCGGCAACCCCTCAGGGTTGCTGTGAGGGTCGGTCGGAGAAAGGTTCCCTTGACCCAAACTCCTTTGCCCCCCCTCTGCCTCTGGGCCGGTGTTGACCTTGTCCTCCCCTGCCTCTGAAGGACGAAGGGTCCGGAGTGTAAAGGGACTACTGAGATTTCCGGAACCACATCTTCTTTTGTCCTCTCTGTTTCATGGAAAAGGACCTTTGAGGAGCCGAGAAGCGGATTCCGATGGCAGACAGTGTCTTCCCATCTTTCTCGCTCTGGACCAGCATATCACAGATGGTCTTGCCAAACAGCGTAGAACTGTCAAAGGGAGCATTCACGAAGGATGCCTTGAAGGGTTCCACAAAGTCACAAAGTCGGAGCCAGGCATGATGCCGTAAGGCAATGCCTGGTCCACTGGCTCTAGCTGCCCCCTCCGTGGCATGAGAGAGAAACCGCATAGATGTGTTGGATATCAATTTTAGAGTGGCCATGCGAGCCGAGAAAGTTTGTTTGTCCTCAGCTGACATGGACTCTGGGGGAGACCCAGCCTACTCTTTTACTAGATCCCGCTGAAGCCTAATCACGTGTGCCAAGTAATACAGCGCCCTTATGGAAAAGGTGGCTGAAGCAAACATCTGCTTTCCAATGAGATCTATCGTCCGAGACTCCTTGTTGGGAGGATGGACCGAGGAACTATCCTGTGCCAGTTCCTTCTTGGTGGCAGCCACCACCACCATGGCATCTACTGAGGAACCTTTACTCCACGCTGTCTTGTCTGTCGGGGGACTAAGGATCTTTTCTGGTCTCCTGGGGATTGGCTCTACAGTGTCCGGCTCCTTCCACGCCCTGGTAGTAATTAGGTCTTCCAGGGGGTCGGCCGGAGGGTACACCCAAGAGGTAGATGGGCCTGCACAAACGCCTCCAGAAACACTGACTCATCCAAGGAAGGTTTCTGGGCTGACCACTCCCCTCTAATGCGCAGCATCTCCATAATGTCTCCAAAGGAGACGTCCTCGGGGGGGTGACCTGGGGGAACCTTCCCCTTCCTCCAAGTCAGTGTCTTCCGTGAGGGACTTGGGGGAATCCAAGTGCCTCCTCTTACACTTTCATTTGTGAGGGACCTCCTCGGCGGGACTGTCCGAGGAGGGCTCACCAACAGGGTCATGCTCCTCTACAGGAACTAGCTGGGGCATAGACACAGGCTGCCCCTGGGGCCGGATGATGGAAGACAGGCCCATCTGTGAGGGAATGGCAGGTGGATCCATAGCATGAGCCAGGGACCTCAAATCCCTCGAGAGGACCCTCTCCACCACGTCAAAAACCGAAGGTGAACCACTCTCTCTGGGATCTGAGAGCAGCCCCCTCGGATCTGACGTGTGGATCGGCGCCGGAGCTGAAATGATCGGACCCGAAAGGGAAGTGTGCTCTGACCGCATCGGAGCCAAAGACACACTCACCCCTCTAGATCCGAGGCTCGGCTCACAGCCCCAAGAGCTCAGATCCGAAAAGGGACCCGATAAACTCGAAGGTAAGGCCGGCATCGAAGTAGCAATTACTATCGGTGCCGACTCCCCGGCTCCGAGGCTACTCGGATCCGACAGCTCCAAAACCCGATAATGGATCAGAGAAGGAGCAATGGGGGCAAAAAAGGTGGCCGAGCTCCCCCCCGGACGGGGGAGGCAAGAGCACTCCCATCTGCATCTGGGCCTGAAGGAAGCGACGCATCATCCGGTCCATGTCTGCATCAGAAAGGCTTCTCGTAGACCTAGAAGAGGCCACCTCGATGACCTCAAAGGTGGCTGGG
The DNA here is from genome assembly GCF_019279795.1 of Protopterus annectens. Classification (NCBI taxonomy): domain Eukaryota; kingdom Metazoa; phylum Chordata; order Ceratodontiformes; family Protopteridae; genus Protopterus; species Protopterus annectens. The sequence continues at coordinate 1,936,936,386 of NC_056739.1, read as the reverse complement.
GCTCCTCCTCCGGCTCCGGAGAGAAACATGGGGAACGGACCCGAGAGGAGGAGGACCCTGGAACCTTCAAGGAAGAATAGAGCTGCTTAGCCGGTGGGGCCGAGGGGGCTGAGTTAGCCCACCGCTTGTGGCTCATATGCCTCTCCCTGTCTTTGTCTCTCTCTTTCTCCCTCTCTCTATCTCTCTTCTCTTTCTTCATAGGGGCCCTCTCTCCCTGGGGCAAGGTGGGAGGTTGAGTCCCAGCCAGGGGAGCAGGAACCGTTGGCTGAACAGCTGCGACTGGCGCCACTGAGGGAGAGGAGGAAGAAGTAGAATCTGCCAGTAAAAGGCCCACTAAGATTAACTTGTTCCTCCTGTCTCTCAGAGCCTGGGGGTTAAAGGCAGCATATATCTGTCAGCCTGATGTCAAATGTGCAACCCCCAGGCAAAGAACGCACTGAGTGTGGCCATCGGCTGGGGACAGCTTATGGCCACACTCAGAGCATTTGGAAAAGATGGCCTTAGGGCCTTCAGCCTTGTCTACCAGAATCACACTCCCTAACACACAGATAAGGGGAAGGGGAATGCACTAAAGTTAAATTAAACTAAACTAAACTAGTCTAAGGGATCAACTATCACACACACACACTTTTTAAACTGGTAAAAAGGTAGAGAAAATTCTTATCCTTATCTTACCTAATAGCAAGGAGCTCATCACTCATGCTTATAGAAGCCGCAGCAAATGAGATCTGAGGATTGGAGGGAGTTATCAGGGTATTATGGGTAAGAGGGAGGAGCTTGGAGCTCGGATCTCTAGCTTGGAAAGTTGCCAGCTCGGATCCAGGACGGATCCGATACCCACAGGTTGCTGATCAAATGAAGTTAACTACTTCAGTCGAATGATGTTAGATATGGTGCTTGTTGTTGTATCAAATTACTGTATTACTTGTATATCCGACATCTCCAGTGTATGCTTCAAACTGTCTTAAATGCCTGTATTGTCTTACACATTTTCTATTCTATACCTTTTCATGAAATGTTTTGTTACTCAAATCACTTTTCACCTAAATGTTCACACTTTCAATGACTTCTTTTATTGAACTGTAGTCCAGTCTCAGTATTTATGTTGCTTGGCTTTCCATTACTCATATATTTCTGCATTTATCTGCTGATGTTGATTACATCATCATTAGACAACTGTGCACACACTCACTTTGGATAATGCAGTTACTCCTGCAAACTCATTTGTTTACAATCATATATTTAGATGTGGCAGTGAGGTGGCTTACCAAGATGTGGCTATGAGCCTGCCCTTTGGGCACAAAGAAAGGCCTCCTCGTCATGTTACATTTGGACTGCATGCCTATGTAATTAGCAATGCTGCTCATCACTCTAGGAATGTAAATACCGTTGGCTTGACCTTACAGACATGTTGTTATAAATCACTGGATATGTTTCACTACTTTGTTGTGATAAAGTACTCTTTCTACTATAAATGCGAGTATTAGTCATTAGTATACTGCAGTAAATGTATATAGCAATTCCTATACTTTACTACCAAGTTAGAACACAAAGTTCTGCTATGAAGACAAGACTATTAAGCTTCAGTAGGATGCTATATGAACGAAGCAGTCGTTACATATGTGCAAAATGGGTCCCCTTCACTACACCGACACGCCACAAAGCCGACACCCAAAACACCGAGACCAAAAGACCAAAAACACACAATACCGACAACTCACAAAACCGAACACCATAACACCGACACCCAAAACACCGACACACAAAATGTAAACTACACATTACACACAACTATATATGCACTAACCTTAAACCAAACCCTAACCCTAAGGTCCGACACTACCGCACACTTACCCTACCCACAACCTAACCCTAACTCACTTAGCCCACCCCTAAACCTAAAGTCCGTCTCTATCGCACACTTACCCTACCTGCACCCTAACCCTAATTCATTTAACCCACCCTTAAACATAAAGTCCGTCACTATCGCACACTCACCCTACCCACACCCTAACCCTAACTCACTTAACCCGCCCCTAAAACTACAGTCCGTCACTATCACACACTTACCTTACCCGCACCCTAACCCTAAGTCCGACACTACCGCACACTCACCTTTCCCGCACCCTAACCCTAAATCCCTCACTATCGCACCCTTATCTGTCCACTCCCTAACCCTAAATCCCTCACTATCGCACACTTACCGAGTCGCGCTCACACGTTGCCCATGTCGGTGTTTTGGCTGTCGGGATTTCACCTTGTCGATCATCTGCGTCGTCGGTCTTTTGGTCTTGGTGTTTTGAGTGTCGGCTTTGTGACATGTCGGTGTAGTGAGGGGGACCCATGCAAAATATATATAAATTTTCTGATACTAAATGATTGTGTTCAAGACAAAAGTATAATAATAAACTTTAGGATGTTATGTTTTTTACAGATATTAAACACAGTGTATGCTTACACTGCATGCAGTGTGCAGAGTTTTAATAATTACCAACCTATTGTTAAATTATTTGTATTTCCTATTGTACATTTGTGGTAATATACATTGCATTATATTTTATATTTACTACCTGTTGGAAGACCTGGGATTTTACTTAGGCACTGTATTTTGCCTTTGGCATAGACTATTTATTTATTGGTTTGTGTATTTATTTATTTATTTAATTATAGTTTTTTTTTTTTTTACCAGGAAAGTTCAACTGGGCATATGTCCCATTTTCTGTGGAGTCTTGGGGAGAAATGCTCCATTTTACAGCATGAGTTGAAGGCAGTCATACAAGATTTACATAATTAATGTACATACATACATGGACTAATAGTGACATGACATGATATGACATAACATAACACTTATGGAAATATCTTACTACACTTTTCTGATCCTATATTACAAGCTATTCACAATGCTAATCTGTTTCATTTCTATGCACAACAGCTGTAGAATGGTTAGAGTTTTTTGTAAAAGTTCTATATACTTTGTCTTATTTCTCAGCTCACAAAATTACTGAAAAGTTCACTCTGTCGACCAATATAAATTTCTGGAAACTGAAAACTAAAGTATATATCATGTATGTGAATACATACTGCATCTTGCTTAATATTTAATCAGAGAAAAGTACTTCCTGACCAAGATCCATGAATAATTGGCGCTGGAATAGGGCAGCCTCCACTACATGTTTTGCAATATGCTGGTGCTCCGTAATATGCATGTTGCATGATTATTATAAATAACTGATAGCATATTTGAGGTATCTGCTTCTCAATAAGGTATGTTGAGTAATTGTGAGCCACTTATTCCTTATGTCTATTTCACAATATTCATTTTTCTGTCATCCATGATGTTGTCACACTCGCAACAAATGTGTGATTTCCAACAACTGTTGTATGACTAGTTGAGTGACATCAATACCTAGTATATAAATCATGAAAATGTGAGTTAGGTAGGCATGAGTAGAAAAATCTTGTCTGGTATGTGCTGTATCTTTGTAAAGACATTGTGGACATGCAATATTGACTTAGTGAGCAGATGTGTTGTGAGAAATTCAACTTGGATTTGACACTTCCACAGGAATAGGGTCTTGAGCTCCTAAGAGTTGTACTCCCTTTTAATCATGATCATATTCATTTCTGAACACCATTTATTAACATTCCTTTAAATGTGTGCTTTTGACAAGTGGTATATAACCTGTTCTTTGGCATCAGCATCTATTGCACAAGTTCAAAGACTGTGAGTTAAGAAGGCAGTGGTTCAAATCTATGATGATCTACCTTATTGAATGGGTACAACTGCCATTACCATGTCCTAAAAATGCCATGTATGTGTAAAATGTGGTAACATGATACATGCATCTGACAGATTCTATGACTCACTACAATCATGTAGTGATTCATACAGTAGATGGTGGCTTTCACACTCCAACTGTGTTATGTAACTTTTTTTCACTTTTCATTTTACAGACAGCAGCATTATTTTTAATTTTAAATGTCTATGTGTGTTCACACCTCTTTTGGACACCTTCTTCAATGGTGCATCTTGGTGCGGGACATGAATTTACCATTGAAATGTGAATGGTCAAGACTCTGTTAGCAAGCCTTGTTAACACCCTATTTTGGTGAATGTATCCTTGAACAAAGTCTGGAGTGATGCCACCTAGTCTGTTCCCCTGGAAAATATTTTACAGCCATCTCTTTCATGAGTGCTGTATTAGTATGCCTTGCTAATAATCTATACCGTTCAATATATTATTGAACAAAACCATGGGTTCAAACACAGATATGTGTTTCATTAATACTGATATTAACTGCTATATACTCTAGAAATGTATTACTCTAATCACCTTTACTCCCACTGACTCTGTACCATGACCTGTTACTACAGTGGTTTAGAACATATCAATGATATTGGCAGGGTTTCCATCTCATCCCTGGGTATTTCTGTATTAATGCCTTCATCTGTTACATTCCCCTACATGTAAGCTATCCTGTCATGAATGTATAAATTATGTGGGGTATGTTGGCATTGTCTAACATAATTAATCCTAATTCTTCTACAAATGTTGAAATAGCCATTTAGAGGATATGTAATCCTGTCTGATCCATGTAGCTATACACAGATGTGAAATGTATTATAGGAGAATTGCAACATGACTGCTTCACTGGCTATCATCGTTAAGGCATTTGTGGGCATTCTGAGGTTCATTTCCCTTGAGGTCTGTCACTTGTTCTTTTTTATTGTCATCCATCTGCACATGTGGTACATTTCACAGCTATGTTTTGTATGATCCCTTACACTATGATGTCTACAGTTCCTCTCCTTCACAATACACTGAAGATATACTGGTGTGTGGACTGCAGCAGTGCACTGATCCACTTCAGGACAAATATCTTTTCTTGTTTAATTACCTTCATGGGACAGAACGAATGATGTTAGATATGGTGCTTGTTGTTGTATCACATTACTGTATTACTTTTATATCCGACATCTCCAGTGTATGCTTCAAACTGTCTTAAATGCCTGTATTGTCTTACACATTTTCTGTGCTATACCTTTTCATGAAATGTTTTGTTACTCAAATCACTTTTCACCTAAATGTTCACAGTTTCAATAACTTCTTTATTGAACTGTAGTCCAGTCTCAGTATTTATGTTGTTTGGCTTTCCATTACTCATATATTTCTGCATTTATCTGCTGATGTTGATTACATCATCATTAGACAACTGTGCACACACTCACTTTGGATAATGCAGTTACTCCTGCAAACTCATTTGTTTACAATCACATATTTAGATGTGGCAGTGAGGTGGCTTACCAAGATGTGGCTATGAGCCTGCCCTTTGGGCACAAAGAAAGGCCTCCTTGTCATGTTACATTTGGACTGCATACCTATGTAATTAGCAATGCTGCTCATCACTCTAGGAATGTAAATACTGTTGGCTTGACCTTACATACATGCTGTTATGAATCACCGGATATGTTTCACTACTTTGTTGTGATAAAGTACTTTCTCTACTATAAATGCTAGTATTAGTCATTAGTATACTGCAGTAAATGTATATAGCAATTCCTATACTTTACTACCAGGTTAGAACACAAAGTTCTGCTATGAAGACAAGACTATTAAGCTTCAGTAGGATGCTATATGAATGAGGCAGTTGTTACATATGTGCAATATATATATATATATAAATTCTCTGATACTAAATGATTGTGTTCAAGACAAAAGTATAATAATAAACTTTAGGATGTTATGTTTTTTACAGATATTAAACACAGTGTATGCTTACACTGCATGCAGTGTGCAGTTTTAATAATTACCAACCTGTTGTTGATTTATTTGTATTTCCTATTGTACATTTGTGGTAATATACATTGCACTGTATTTTATATTTACTACATGTTGGAAGACCTGGGATTTTACTTAGGCACTGTATTTTGCCTTTGGCATAGACTATTTACTTATTGGTTTGTGTATTTATTTATTTATTTATTTAATTATAGTTTTTTTATTTACCAGGAAAGTTCAACTGGGCATAAGTCGCATTTTCTGTGGAGGCTTGGGGAGAAATGTTCCATTTTACAGCATGAGTTGAAGGCAGTCATACAAGATTTACATAATTAATGTACATACATACATACATGGACTAATAGTGACATGACATGATATGACATAACATAACACATATGGAAATATCTTACTACACTTTTATGATCCTATATTACAAACTATTCACAATGTTAATCTGTTTCATTTCTATGCACAACAGCTGTAGAATGGTTAGAGTTTTTTGTAAAAGTTCTATATTCTTTTCCTTATTTCCTAGCTCATAAAATTATTAAAAAGTTCACCCTGTAGACCAATATACATTTCTGGAAACTGAAAACTAAAGTATATATCATGTATGTGAATACATACTGCATCTTGCTTAATATTTAATCAGAGAAAAGTACTTCCTGACCAAGATCCATGAATAATTGATGCTGGAATAGGGCAGCCTCCACTACATGTTTTGCAATATGCTGGTGCTCCATAATATGCATGTTGCATGATTATTATAAATAACTGATAGCATATTTGAGGCCTCTGCTTTATAGGATCCATAGTATTAGTGGCCAAACCTTGTTGCAAAGGCTGTAAAGTACAACTAACATATCAGAGTCCACTGGAAGGAACTAATAATTGTGGTCTTGGAAGGTACTGCTAATCAGACTGCTGTATAGACATTCAGTTATACCTGATGTAAGTCATGAACAAAGCCACGTGCAGAACTCCTTTGCATTCACCTATTCCAGTGATAATTTTCAATGCAATGACGACTACAGATGCAAATGATCTAGACAGCTAATGGTGACTTTATCCTTTTGGCCTTCACCATGCAAAAATTAGTTACAGCTGTACTTACTACACAAGATGAGCAAATTATTTTGCATTTCAACCACAATGTTTGTGTGTGTGTGTGTGTGTGTGTGTGTGTGTGTGTGTGTGTGTGTGTGTGTGTGTGTGCGTGTTTGTGTGTGTGTGTGTGTGTGTGTGTGTGTGTGTGTGTGTGTGTGTGTGCGTGTGTGTGTGCGTGTGTGTGTGTGTGTGTGCACGTGTGTGTGTGTGTGTGCACGCCATACCTATCAACTGCACAGATTTTCGCAGAATGTCCAGATTTTGCCTCATATTTTTGGTCCATTTTTCATAAAATTGTGGTTTTTCTGGCAAATTAGTGGAAAACCATTAAAAGGTAAAGTTACAAAATAATGACAGACATTTGAGTTTCAGACTTCATACCCTTCAGGAATTCATGCTCATCCAAAATGTATTATTCTATCAAGTTTCCAGGTTTGTAAGAGCAATATTGAAAAATTGTCCCTGTTTTTGGGCCTTTGTCCCACTTTTATTTATGGCTTTGTCCAGATTTCTTGCTATAAGTGGTTGAGAGGTATGTAGTGGGCCCATTGTAAAAAGGTGATAATAAATCATTTTCCAAGAATTCATTGACACTGCAACTTCAGCAGATCGCATTCTCTCTTACAGCAAGTGAGATATATTTGCTCACAAGGCAGCTGGATCTTATTTCTATCTCAAAGCGCCATTTATTTTAATCCCTTCAGTGCTTGCCTGTAAGTTGATAGTTACGAAAAGGTAAATGACAACATTGCTAGATCTAAACATTACAGTATTTTCAGTGGGGTCACCAAGGCTGATCAGTTTAGCTGTGACATTGATTTTATCATAAGATTATAGCATCCTGGGAGATTACTAGGCTATCAACTTGTATGTCATTTTAAACCTAGCCGTTTCAACCCAATGTTATACCATAGAGGTACTAGTAAATTCCCAAGATTGCATTAAATGACAACATTGCTAGATCTAAACATTACAGTATTTTCAGTGGGGTCACCAAGGCTGATCAGTTTAGCTGTGACATTGATTTTATCATAAGATTATAGCATCCTGGGAGATTACTAGGCTATCAACTTGTATGTCATTTTAAACCTAGCCATTTCAACCCAATGTAATACCATAGAGGTACTAGTAAATTCCCAAGATTGCATTTAGTGATGACTGCTCATGTCTAGGTGGGTTGTGGGTGCTATCTCTGGTAAGAATTTACAGTGCCCCATCCACTCATCCAGATTCCTCTTGAACAGTGTCATAGAGGTGCTCTGTTTATAGGATGTCATGGAGGTGCTATTGGTAAAGACTACAAGAAAACAAACACAAATTTAAATATATACAGTGGAAACACACTGGCATTTGAAAGTTATATTGCAGCAAAGATGATTCTCAGGAGCTTTATAAGCACCGTTATTACCTATTGGTTGAGATGGAAACAACCAACCCTTATAGAAATTGAAGGAGTTAGACTATAACATTGATTCATAATTCATGAAGCTAGTACACTGACATATTTTTTAATTGTTTAAATACTCAGATATGTAATTCTTCTTTTCTTGCATAAAACACATTTTAACAAGTTCTTCTTTTCAGTTTTGACATATGAAGAAAACTTAAAATTGTGTAAAACTGAAATATTTTTTACAGCCAATATGATTATTTAAAAGATGTGCAAAAGGAAAAGAATGTGGTTAATACTAGAGCTAATGCTATTAATTAGAGTAGCCACAAAACTGCTACTAGATTGTGAAGTAACTTTCTGGCTATGGCACTGAAAAGTATTATTATTCAGTGCTTCATAATTGTTGTAATAATATGAAAACTACTGATGTCCATCCAAATTACAAGCAAGGTAAAGATTTTTTTAGACAAAAAGTCAACACAGGAGACACTGAGGAGGTCAAATCAGAGTGCTATGAAGAAGTCACATGGTCTTTCAGGAAGTTCAAGGAGAGGAAAGGAAAAAATAGAAACAAAAGAATAAGCCTCAGCATACCTCTTAACCACTTAGCGCAATAAATCTGGACAAAGCCAAAATAATGGGGGGTATTGGCCCAAAAATAGGAACACATTTTAACTATTGCTCTTAACAACTTAGAAAGCTAAAAGAATACAAGATTTTGCATTAGCATGCAATTTCTGAAGGATAGGAAGTCTGAATCTGAAATGTCTGTTATTATTTAGGGGCTTTTATCCTCAATGATTTGACAGAAAACCACACATTTCATAAGGAGCAGAGCAAAAATATCAGGCAAAAATCTGGATATTGAGCAAAAATATGGACAATTAAAAGTTATGATCCCAAGATTCAGAAACAAATACCTCACTTGGAAAGGTGAAAATGCACGATCATCAGAAGCAATGAGAATGGCAGGGCCGTGTACTTCCGTGCACATTATGGCTGATCTCCCGTGGACATGTAGGAGGTCATTCTTTTCAGGGAGGCAAGGCATTGGTTTAATCTCCATAGACTTGGAACAATACACCAGTATGTCTATTTCATACCTGCCCCTAGACATTATGAGTACACTGAAGAGGATGGGAGCTTAGAGCATAGAAAATCCTTCTTGGCAGCACCTTGATGGGGCACTTCAATGTTAAGGGCTTCAAATATGGGTCAGAGAAAGTCTAGAGAAGATTTTCAGGTTGAGTAGACCTGGTAAATATGGCAGTAGCCAATAGTTAACTGCATGGAGCAGCAAAACTATTTTAAATAAAATTTTCTCTGACATCACTCAGCCTAAGTATCAGGTTATAAATTAAAAAAGAAATCAAGCTCTTCTATGCTAAAACCATAGCAAGCTGGTTGCTACTACAACATGCTCACACCGCTCACATGCTGAGCACTTCAGCACTTCAGCCTTAACTGCACATGCATCATGGGCATTTTTAAAGCTGTGATATCCTCATGGCTTCATAAATCAATGCCAGTATTGCACTCCTCTACCACTGGCACCTGCTGATTGTGCCCCTTAACAGCTTGCACAGAGGGCAGCTGCCCCTTTGCCCCACCATCTACACAGCCCTGTGTCTGATAGCTCAGCCAGTACTACTTCCCTGGACTCTGTTATTCAGTCCAGTTTCGATGCTTTAAACCTTCATCTATATCAGCTGAACATTCTATGCAACTTAATACTCTATTGAGATTACAAAGCACATCTGATAGAACTAGATCACTGAAACCCCATGTAGGCCCCTGGTCCTGATAGCTTAATTTCAGACGTTTATAAAACCTTTATCAATCAGATATCAAAACTTTTGTTTAACTTATTTAACTTTATTCCGAAGAGAGACAAATCAGATGAGCATCTCAGCCAGTCAAAACCCATTTTTCTTCAAAATCCAGATATGGATCACTCAAACCTAACTATTATCATCCAATAACATTATCAATTTAGATTTCTACAGTTTAAAATTTTCATTACATTTAGCAAAAAGATCTAAATGTTTTCTTGTCTCTCTAGTATCTCCTTATAAATACTGTTTTAATCTTAAAAAAACAATAAGTGTAAACCATTGTCATAAGCTAACTACCCTAGTGGGCCATTTTAAGCCTAGCTAATTACCTCATGTGAGAATCAAACCTTGTCCTTGTGGATGCAAGATAAACACCTTAACCATTATGCCAACCTCCCACCAGGTGCTTTACTTAGATTATGTTCTGCTTTTTCTGTTTCTAGGCAGGACCATGCATTAAACTGCAAAGGTAACCTACAAGACAAAACTTCAGAAAATAAGAGATTAGTCAGCAAATATAACCTCACATCCATCCGTGATGCAAGTCTTTGGATCAGTGTAGCCCTTTATAGTCAGTATCTTGGGATACCTATGACAACTGTTACAGTACATGCTTCATAGATAATGTTTTAAAAACTAGCACCTGCAGAAGACTGTGAAGTCAGAGATTGCTGTGGAAATGATGAACATAGTGCAGCTGTTTAAGTTGCACTTACACATAGCAGTAGATGTTTGCATCCCTCACTGCTGCAGTAGCCCTTGGCTATATGGTTTGTTTCTTGAGCAGGAAACAACATCTAGCTAGCTTTGCCCCTCTCCCCCTACTCGTTTACTCTAACTGCTGACTGGCTAATCCTGTGAAGGGAAATCAGTAGTCAGAGTGAAGCTTTCTTCAGGACATTCTTGCCCATACAATGAGAGAGCCTAAAAACCAGTGGCGGCTGGTGACTTCAAATCAAAGGGGGGCTGCAGGAGACAGCTGAATGGGTGGGGTCAATGGGAAGGGGTGCAGCCAACTAGAAAGGGGAGGAGCTATGCTCAAAACCACAAAAAACTAACTAAACACAGCCGTGGGTGCCAAACCGTCATTATGAGAGTCCAATCAAGACAAAATGAAGTGTAGAAGAATAAAAATATTTCAATGCATTGGCTGCATGACAGCTTACTTAATATCTGGATGGAAACAAAAAGGTTGTGAGGCATGAAAAATAAATAACTTTACATTAATGGAATGCCAGTCAAAATCTAGTATAAGAAAAACAAGCAGCACTCAACTCAAACCACTTCTTGCACTGCAGTTCTAATTATAATTTATATTCAGCTTTATTAAAGTACCAAGTAACATGCTGAAAGTAGAAATCGCTGATGCCCCCACTTGTAAAAATGTTCCTTATCCAAAAAATGACCTGCTGCCTGACAACTATCTACTTGTTTCATAGGGAAAACATGATCAAAGTAAAAAATGAAAAGCAAACAAGAAATAAGCTCAAGATACAGTGCTTAAAAGGATTACTGTACAGGTTATGGACCACACGATTGGCATTCTGTTTAGTTTACGGGTAAAGCCGCAGAGATGACTGGAAGTCTCCAAGTGTAATGAGCTTCTTAAAATAATGTAATTCTGTCCTTTATTACAAATACTGTCATGTGCATTTCAATACCCAAAACTTATACATTAGTTAAGTATTCTCTACATGGCAACAGAAAGGCTTTCACTGTTGGCAATTCTTTAACAGTATGCTTATTAAAGCTTACTTGCATCTTACAATCTCAGCCAAGCTTACCTGATGGTCATTAAAGTATTGCTACTTAAACACAAAGCAACAGGCACTTTGAGTAATAAGCATAAATCAACAGTACAAAAAATATGACAGAAACCAGACCATTCTGCAAAAATCAAGGACAGATGAAAAGCCACTCTAGTACTTGCGTCTACCTTGGATGGGGGGATACCCTGCACATTTACACTGCATAACTACTCCTTGCCTTGCTTTGACACATCCAGAGTCACTACATGGGGGAGTGGGGTGCAACAAGTATGCCACAATTTGAAATGTCTCTGGCTGACTGTGATGACCCTGACACATTTGTCATACCTCTCAACCTCAGAGCAAGAAATCTGGACAAAGCCATACAAAGAAGTGGGACAAAGGCCCAAAAACAAGGACAATTTTTAAAAAATATTGCTCTTATAAACTTAGAAAGATAATAGAATAGGTCTTGCATTAGTATAAATTTTCTAAATGGTATGAAATCTGAAACTCAAATGTCTGTCATTATTTTCTAACTTCAGTCTTTAATGATTTGTCACTAATTTGCCAAAAAAACACAATTTTATGAAAAATGGACCAAAAATGTGATGTAAAAATATAAAATAGCCACACAATACAGCTGGGAACCTGTCAAAGAAGGGACACTTTAATATTAGTACTGCTAACTTGAGCAGCTGACAAAATAAAATAATCTACATGCATTTCTGAAATAAAAGTAATCTATAACTATGATTACAGTTATTTCTTAATTGTAAACCCTCCATGTTTTCTTCCAAAATTGCTATTTTGTGGAGGGATTATTAGGGGAAGAGCAACATTTTGAGCCAAAATCAGGGACAGTTGAGAGGTTTGGCTATGCCTAATTCTATAAAGCAATTTATTTGCATGTACCTCTCAACCTGTTAATGCAATAAATCTGGACAAGGCCAAATATATTGGAACATATAAACACTACTAAAAATTGCTCTTGTATAGACTGAGACAGTTGATAGAACAAGTCTTACTTTAGCATGCATTGGTTATGAAGTCTGAAACTCAGTGCGTCATTATTTAGTGACTTAATTCCTAAATGATTTGCCACAAATTTTATGAGGAACAAACCAAAAATAAGAAGCAAAAATCTATTCATTCTTTGAAAATCTGGACAGTTGGGAGGTATAGTTCAGCTGGGGCTGTCTAAGTTTGCCGCCCTTCCCCCTCACAAAATCATGGTCGAATGGAGCCTCCTCCTGCAGCCATTCCAATGATCCATTACTTGGCTATTTCACTCCATTTACCATAAAAACTAATGTGCATACGGATTTATTTCTATGATGATTTGGACTTCATTTGAAAGTTTTATTTTGCATTTTACAGCACAAACACTAAGACATCTGCTAAACAAACTTAGCATTAAAACTTCTCTGCCCTTGAAACTCACATTCATTGAAACAGCATTGAAACCCACATTCAAAGAAAATTAATTTTACCAGTGGTAAATAAAGATTAATTCTGGGCTGTTTTCAAATCATAGGCCCCTTGCATATGAAACATACATGTGCTCTTTGATACACCTTCCTATAGTTTTGAACATTTTTCCAGTAAACAATGAAACAAAATGCATGCACCAATAATGACAAAACTGCCCAATTCAGAACATTTCCATCATAAACGTCTACTCAGACTTCTACAGTCCACCATTATCAGTAAATATGCACAATTCTACAGTCCAACATTATCAGTAAATATGCACAATCTCTGAAGTAAAAAAGTCATCTAAATAATTCCACATTAAATAAATCTGTAACTAGTGAAGAGGTTGCTGCTAGCAAAAACCTTTATATTTCATGGTTTCATCAAAAAATAAAGTGTCTGATGCCCCCGAGGAATAAATTGCCTATATTACATTAAAAATGATACGTTAGTAATATTGCACTAGAAAATGGATGGCAAACAGATAACAAGCTCATAGTTAGTATCTTAACTTTTTCAGTACAGCAGCATTCACCCCTTGTGGGAGTAGAACCAACAACCTTCTGCATTAAAAGGCAAGTACAGAACCTGTTGTGCTATTAACATTGCAAGCTGACTTTCCATAAGCAGCACTAAACTTCTCTTCCCCTGCAGCTCTCAGCTTCTTGTAAAATCTACTCAATACTGAACTGCATCTCAACTTCGCAGCACAAGAAATCTGGAAAAAGCCAAATTTATTGGGGGGGGGGGGCTCAAAAGGCCAAAAACCAGGGACACATTAAACATTGCTTGTATAATCTTGGAAAGTTGTAAAAAGCGCTGTGTTACCACCATACATTTTACTGCCAAGGTCCCTGTGCAAAAGAGTCAGAGCAACATACCACTATGCCAAATCACCTGCTTTGTGAAAGAAAAATGCTGTTACCACCATACATTTTACTGCCAAGGTCCCTGTGCAAAACAGTCAGAGCAACATACCACTACGCCATATCAGCTGCTTTGTGAAAGAGAGGAAGACTGAAACTTAAATGGCTATCATTTAATGAATTGAGTTCTCACCATAGCTGTCAACCTCTTAGCACAAAACACCTGGACAAACCCAGTAATGAGGGAATACAGCCCTCAGACATATTCAGTGAATTCAGTTCTTGCCATAGTTGTCAACCTTAGCACAAAAAACCTGGACAAAGCCAATAATGGGGTAATACAGTCCAAAAAATAAGGACAAATTTCAAATATTCATCTTATAAACTTAGAAAATTGCTAGAATAAAAGGTTGTGTTACTATGTATTTTCTGAAGAATATGAAGTCTGAAATTCAAATGCCTGTCAATTTTATTTAACATTTGTTAATCAGGACAATCTGACTTGGAACAAAAAACAATTTTCAGCAGAGGCCCAGGAAGAAATAATGCAGACATGTCTTTATAACATGGGAGGACACAAAAGCAAACCCACACAAACACAAGGAGAAGATGCAGACCCCACACCGAAGGCACCCCAGCCAAGCATCAAACCCGAGAACCTACAGCCATAAAGCAACAATACTACCACTGCACCATCAAATATCAAGCATTACAACATTTAGAAACCACAGATATTATGAGGAACAGATCAGATCAAATATGAGGCAAAAATCTGAATTTTTTTTGCAAATGGTGGTGGGTAGGGAATTCAGGTCCTTAACACCTGCATACAAGGTACAGGGTTAAAGCCTGAGTATCTCTACCCGACACCATTTATTCTCTAGCCACCAGTATATAGTAACTGGGGCATTTTACACACACACACACACACACACACACACACGATGACTACAGCTTGTCTACTCACAGACTGAAATGGAATGTCCACAAATATCTTGATTGGCACAGCCATTGAGTCCATTTCTTGTAACTTGTAATCATTAAACTGTCAATGTCGAGTGGAGAGCACTCATTGCATGCAACATGAAGCATTGTTGGAGTGGAGGCTACCATCATGACTAGGAACCTAAGGCAATGGATAGCAATCACTCTGGGGGCATGCAAAAGATGAAAGGTTGATAGTAAATCTGGTAATCATTTTAAGAGTAAAGTAACCCTACAGATCCTGGTATCCAGGAAACTATCTAAGAATGCAGCCTGACAAGACAGTTTTAGATGGAACTTTGCAAAGTTTACAGTCATACTAAACGTGTGGCTGTAGATACTCCCTCTATTCAATGAGACAAGCTGGGGAGTCAGAAAACCAGGCCAAATAATTTATGTAAGGAATTATTCTGTCTCTGTACATCCTTGGGGATTTGGTCCCACAAATATAAGCCTACTGAATGTACCAAGTGACAACATAAGGTTGAATATACCTGCTGCCTGGCCCTAATAAAAAAAATACAGGCACCTTCTAGACTACTTCACTATCCTGATCTGTAGGTGAGCATCTCAAGAGTCCAAAAACTACATCTGATCTCTGCAGAAGCTATTTACGTGTCAGTGTGGAAAGACGTACTGCGAATGAAGATGATGAGACTGCTTAGATCTAGAATGTGTATTAGGTCCCTTGATTTCTTTGGTACTTAAAATAATCTAGAATATTATCTGAGTCTGCACTGATCTTGTAAGACCAATGAGATGCTTCTTTTTTTTCAGGAGGTTAAGCTCTTTTTTTTACTTGCATGTTTTTTTCCTGGTGTGGAAGGATGTCAGTGATAACATGCAGAACAGGAATAGTACAAAAGAATAGGTGATAACCTTGGTTTATTAAGCTCACTGTCTGTGGTCCAGTAGTAAAGCTGAAGCAACACTGAGCTAGACATCATATTCCCATAACCGTCCCTTTAAGGAGATGGGAATTGTTATAAGCTTGTGTGAAGATGCACACAATTCCACTGAAATAAGAACCATCAACTCTATCCCAGCCCATACCTCTCATATGTAGAGATTTTCACAGAATGTCTATACTTTTGCCTCATATTTTTGATCTGTTCCTCATATAATTTGTGGTGTTCTGGCATTTCTTCCTACAGAAAATGCTAACACAAAACCTGTTATCCCAGCAACTTTCTAAGAGAAATATTTAAAATCTTTCCCTATTTTTTTGCCTTTTACCCCACATTGTTTTAAGCTTTGTCCAGATTTCATGTGCCAAGAAATTGAGAGGAATGGTCTCAGCTTCTTTGCTGAACCAAAGACTTGGACTGGTCCTGGCAATTAGTAAACATGTTGTTCTGCATTCAAGTTGTAGAACCATGGTATCTACTAACTCATCTGCAGCATACTGTAGGTACTCTGTGGAAGGTGAAACTAAACACCTGCATCCAAAAGCGACTGTCTTTTCTCCTTCACCATTTTTAGTGGTTATTCAGTTTCTGGATCAAACAACAGTGGACCTAGAAGGGGAAGTTCATAAAGGACACTTCGATGTTGGCAACTACAGATCCAGAACATTTTACAAAGATGAATACATAAGCCAAATTCTATCCATTTAGCAGCTCTGTGGAGCAGAGTGGTGGGGCCCTGACTGTGATTCACGGGGACTCAGGTCTGAATGGTAGGCCTGGTCTCTGTAGGAGCTGCATGAGGACAGGATGGGAATGTGATGTTCCTGCCTGGCTACAAGCCTCAGTGGAGTGGAGTGGAGGCTGAGAATTTGGACTCTAGCTCTAGTCCACAAATGTGATGGAGACAGAAAGACAGAGAGACAGGAGGTCAGAGCATATCTAGAGTGCACATGGATTTCAGGGCTACCTCTGTATGACATGCATGCGGGAAGTTAACAGACAGAAGGGAAAAAAGCCGCCATCATTGTCAGGATGAGCATGTACCAGAATGTTCTAACCTGCTGTCTGCCTTCCTGTGAAGCCTTGATACAGGCAACAATACATAACACATGGTGGTTGGCAGGGGCACCAAACAAGTTGTTAAAAAAAAGTTTTATCTCAACTCATCAGATTTTTTTCAGACACCTTGAACGTTTTTTTGGAGAGTATATTGGGGAGATACAGATTCATGTGGCTCACAGAACTAATCCAAATGAATCTGGATCAAAGGATAATTCCTTGCACCAAAGCTTTGGATAGTGTGGGTCAGTCTACTGTTAACAAATGTTAATAACTGATAGTGTCCATATCATGTCCATTTCATTAACAGTTACCTGTTCAACAGGTGTAAACCTATGTGTTATTGCAGGTGTAGTTGATTTTATCACTAGCCACTGTTTTTACTACCTGCATTCAGAGCATTTTTTACTGATTGTAGATTATTACACAGTCAGTTTCAGAAGAAGCCATAGAAACAAAGAAGGCCAGGAAACAAAGGTTGATTATAAAGTCAATATCCCAGGAAGTCCTGGAAACAAAGTTTAATGCTGTTTAACACTATTATTAAACACATGCCATCTACTTTTACAAGAATACAATATATGAAAAAAATAATTTTACAGTACATTGATAGCCTCTGGACTGAGAGTAGCTAGACTTATGACTGACTGATTATACATAATTATTACAAAGCTTTTCAGGGGTAAACTATTCTGACATAGATTAATTAAAAATAATACAAACAATTATACTATTAATCTGCATAAGAAATGCCAGCATCACTGTGATTTAATCACTTGTTCCTTTTTTAAAACTAATACTTACTTTACTTCTGCACCACCTTCACTCTGTTCTTCTTCTAACTTCTTTTCTTTCTTCTTTCTTCTTCTGTTCTTCCTTCAGGCTAGGACAGGCTGCACAGCACAGATATTACCACCAAATAAAAAAAAATTAAAATCCAATGCCAAATTAAATTATTAATGAAAATCAGACTCCTTGCTTAATCACAGTCATGAATCAATCCACATTCCACAAGCCCACAACTGACTGATTGATTTTCGCTCTTTTCCCAGCACATAAAGCCCGGGAAGAGAGCGACAACCAATCAGCGGCATTTAGCCCAGCAAGCACGTCATGACATGCCTGCGGATGTCGCAGTCCGAGCCCCTTCCAATTCTATGCGGTTTGGAACCGCATAGACTTCTGGGCATCTCAATGATGCCGTCATTACTCCACCGGGCTGCAATAAAAACAAACAAAAAAATCTATTTAAAACCGCCGCAACCCGAGGCGGTTAAAGTGCGCATGCACGTACGTCCGAGTCGCGGACTCGAATTTCGCATTTTAAACAAAAAAAAAACATCTGCTACTGTGATTACTGTCACACAAGAAAAGGTATTTTTTTTTTACATTTTCTTCTTTTTAGTTGAGGGGGCTGCAGTCCAGCAGTCCGATGCCACGAGCCACCCCTGCTAAAAACCTAAAATAACTAATAGAACATATGAAGCAGAAACCAAACGCAACCCTAATTTATATCCCAACTATACTATATACAAAAGTAAGGGGTTGGAGGGTGAGTGGGGCTACTACAAAAGTGAGCAATTTCAACATCTACTGCATGGGCAAATGCAACTTAAACAGCTGCACTATGTTCATCATTTCCACAGCTGCAATAGTCTTTCAGCTATATGGCTTGAATATCAAAGCCTATCCTTCCTCAGAGAATAATGGACATGGATCTAGTAACCCCTGGAGAATAGTCCTTGCAAAGACTGACCCAGACCTAGAAAAGGAATCCAGTTTGTAATGCTTTGTAAAAGTATGGACAGAGGACCATGTAACTGCCTCTAGAATGCTTCAAGATTCCACCCCTTTCCAGTATGCAACTGAAGAAAGCAAGGCTCTAGTGGAATGTACTTCTACACTGTCTGGAAATGATTTGCTATGGTGGTAATAAATAAATACAGTAACTGAGGACAAGCACGTGGGTATTGTCTGTTTAGACCTAGTGTCTCCCTTTTTTGCCCCTCCCCCGATAAGAAATGAATAGCTTGTCAGCTTTTCTAAAAGTCTTAGTTCTGTCAAGATAATACCTGAGCTGCTTGTGTGCACATCCAGAGTATGCGGAATCTCTTCTCTGGATTTTAGGGTCTGGGTAGAAAACTGTCAGACTGATGGCTTGATTCAAAGTAAACTCTGAAACTACATTGGCCAGGAAGAGGGGTTTGTTCTTAATGAAACCCTATCCATATGGAAATGCAATAGGTTTCACTCACCATGAGAGCTTGCAACTCAGATACTCTTCTTGTAAAGATCAGAGAAATGAGGAGTACAGTTTTCCAAGTCAAGAACCTTAAATCAGCTTGATGGGCATGTTAAAAATGTCACATAGTCAATTTCAGCAAAACATAGATTAGATCCCAGTGAGGAGCAACCTGTTTACGATGAGGCTTCCGGTGTAAAACTCCTTTCAGAAACTGTTTCACAATAAACAGAAGAAGAGGATCCATGGCCACACAAGTTGAAATGACCACAGGATGAACTTTTGTAGAAGAATAAGCAATGCCAGATGCAAATAACTCATACAAATATTTGGGCACCAGTGGAACAAATTCCCTGATGGACCCTTTTTTATTGGTTAGGCATCCACTAGAAAACTGCTTCTACTTACCATCATATGATTTTCGAGTTGCAGGATTTATTGCCTCTTTTAGTACCTGCTGCACATCCTCATGAAATAAGTGCCTGAAGGGTATTAAAATGGAGTCAGATGAAGCTCATTGATACTAGAGTGTATCAAACTCATTCTATATTGCATGACTCAATCCAGTGAAGAAGCTTGTGGTAATGTCCAGCTCTATAAGAATGAAGAACCAATGTCACCTGGGCCAAAAGGAGGTCACCACAATTATTTTAGGGGTATCCTTTTGAATCTTCATAATCCCCTGAGTATCAGTGGAAAGGGTGGAAATGCATAAAGGAAAATACCCTTACAAGGGAATGAAAATGCATCTATCTCCCAGGCTTGTTTGCAAGGAGCCCTAGAACAAAACATTTGAGTTGTCTGTTTGGAAAGGTGAGGAGCATACCTGTTTGAGGTGTTCCCCACAACTGGGTTAATTCCTAGAAGACTCCCTCATTCAGTTTTCATTTGTGAGGATCTGCCTGGGTCCACTGTGTTTTGCACTGATGAACTGTAAGATGCTTGGAGGGTTAAGAAATGTTTAAAAGCTAACTCTCAAGCCACCACTATCAGCCTGCATAGGAGGGACAGATTTGTACCTCTCTGCTTATTGATATGCCACATGACTGTGATATTATCGGTAATCACTTGAAGAGGTCCCGGGGATCAAAGGTAATGGAGAGACTTGCAGGCATGGATCATAGCCAATGTCTCTTTTCAGTTGATGTGGTTTGGTCTGTCTGAAGGATTCCACATACCCTGCACCTTTACCTCTCTGGAAACTGTTCCTCAAGCAAAATCTGATAATCTTTGGTCACAGATTGGTTTGGGGTCTGAGGAGAGAAGGGGAGATCTAGCTTTAATTGAAGATGTTACCTCCACCAATGTAGTTCCCTTCTTCAAAACCCAAAACTGGAATTTGATTCTCCAGCGAATGCAAATGCTGGGTCCATGTTTTTATTTAGAAACCTCTGTATCTTTATCATGTATACTTTGGCAAGATATATCATGAGAACCATAAAAAACATGAATCCTAGGATCCAGAGAAATTTTCTTGTAGATGTTTGACACTGATTGGAGAAGTTTAGGAAAATTCCAGATAAAGAACCAACTTGTTTTGTGTTATAAAGGCTTTTTGAAGAGAAGATTCTATAAGGCATTCCATAAACACGATCCCGTGAGATAGAATCAAGGAGGGATTTTCAATATTTATCTGGAAGCACTGCTTAGTCAAAATAGACGTAACCCATGTTAATGACTATTGATATCTGTCCAAGGACTCTGCAAGGATAACCAAGTTGGGTAAATAAAGAAAGACGTGAATGCCATTCAGTAAGCTATGATTGGGGAAAGATGTTTTGTGATCTTCCTAGGAGTTGTATATAAACCAAAGGGTAATGTAGAGAACAGATAATGTGACCCAGAAGCAGATGACCTTAGAAATTCTCTGAAGCCTCTGGCTATAGGAATATGGTAGTAAACATCTTTTAGGTCTAGCATTATCGAGTAACTCGTGAGAAATGAGAGGTAACAGTTTGGGCATGATCAACATTCTGATCTTTGAAACTTTTACATACATATTTAGAAATTAATGATATAGTACTGGTCTCCAAGAAACTTTTTTTTATTTGCTGCCAGAAACATTTAGTAATAGAAGCCCTTTGCTATTTGGACTTAAAGGCACTGCTTCTATGATTTCCTAGGTGTGTAGAAAATAAAGAAGCTGATAAGAAATATATATTTAGTTTGGGGAGAGGGGAGGTATTCACATGAAAGGAGTTTTTTTTTTGTTCAGTGCCACGTCTAACCTTCTGGCACCAGTTTTACCCAGGAATCCCCAAGAAAATCTTATGCTAAAGTGGAATGTTGAAGGATAGTATTTTTTTATAGACATATTGGCCATTGGCGTGGGGGTGGGGTGTAGGCATAGTAATTATGTACTGTTGGTGTATCCCCTTTTTTTTCTTCCTTTTTTTTTTATTCTCCAGCCAAGCAATATGGCCATATCTAAAACTGAATCCAAGATTTTAGACTTTATGTCATAAACAAACTTTTGGTTACATACCTAAGCATAGCTTCTCTCAACACTGTAGCAGTAGCAGTGTCCTTAGACACAATATATGCACAATTATACACAGTTCTCAAAGCATGTTTAGATACCTGAGAAAAGGTAGAAATAGTTGGTGCAAAAAAGAGCTTTTATGTTTTTTTAGGGACTGATTGCTGGCATACCTCTCAACCTCTTGGGACAAAAAAATCTGGACAAAGCCAAAAAATAATGGAGGGACAAGGTCCAAAAATTGGGACAAGTTTTTAATATTTGTTCTTATAAACTTTGAAAGTTGTTGAATAAAATGTCTTGTATTACCATGCATTTTCTGAAGGATAAAAAGTCTGACACTCAAATGCCTGTCATTATTTGGTGAATTCACTCCTTACTGATTTGCCTCAAAAATCCAGAAAATCACAAATTTGATGAGGAACAGACCAAAAATCTGAGGCAAAAATCGGGGCATTCTGCAAAAATCTGGACAGTTGAGAGGTATAATTTCTGGACATCAGGATAAGTAGAGGCAGCATGAAACACATCTTCCAGGGCTGGCATTATAGGAGGAATAGAAAAACAACGAGGTATATCCATTTGTAACATACCATTATATCTCCTCAGTTCAGGCGAAACATCTGTTCCCATAACAATGCCTCATTTATCCTGGCAAAGGTCTAATTCAAAGAAAATTCCTCCATATGAGGATAAGACTTTAAGTTTTCTTCCCAACCAGACAAAGGGAGAGAGCTGGGCTTGGGAATCTACAAGAAAAGAAGTCCTATCTCTGCCAAAATCAGAATCATCTGACCCTGTTTCATCAAGAGTAAGGTTACAGGAAATGTCAATCTGTAAAAGATTCTTCATACCAGGATTTACTGTCTGTAATACCTGTCTAGACAAGTTAAGGAACTCATCTTTTTAATATTAATAACTTCATTAGGAAACAATGTTCAACTTTTCTTTTTCTTTTTAATAGGAGTTCCAGTATTAAGAGGGCCACCTTGAAGCAGGGACGTCTGCCCGGTCTAATGGTCTCTTTTCCCGGTTACCCAGAAAACAGTCTTCCAGAGGGTCCCCCATACCTGGAGAAGATGGCTCTCCCATGTATGTATCAAGCACTGGAACAGCTGAAAAAGATGTGGATGACCCCAGTTTCATGCTGGCTGAAAGCTCTACAACAGAGAAAGCTGGAAACAAAAGTGAGTGGTCTGAGGAACAGCCAATGGACATTGCAGGTTCACCCCCTATTGGTTGAGGCACAGACTGAGTATGCAACAATGGCAAGGACTCCTTGGTAAGTAATTGTTCTTTTTAGGTACTGCAGGAGAAGAGCCAGCTGGACTAGAGTAAGTATTTATGCTGTAGCCAGGGAATAAGCACCAAATACAGTAATCTTAGCTTGAATGAGTTGGTTGGAATGTCCTCAAGCTGCACAGTTGTACTCATAACACTTTACTCCAGTCCTTTAGATTATAAAATCTATATGTAGAACAGAATCCCCTTGCCAGTACTGCTCAAATATTCACACACACACTGACAGAATCAGAATGGTAGGTAGGTTTTCACAAAAAGAGAAAAAGTATTATAATGACAGTCAGTTCTCCCTGAATTTCTCCAAAACGTTCCCATTGCAGGAAATTTAAAGTTTACACAAGCAGTACACAGTTTTTCATAAAATTAGCCCAAAATGTCTTAATAAATGTTCATAGCTAAAAATGTCAGTCCCTGACAGGAAAGTTCTGATACTGAGAAAAAAGTTCAGGATCTCTTAAAGCAGAAATACTACTTTTAGTAAAAAAAAAACAGATAAAGTGCTAATTTTTTTAAAAGGACAATAATTTCTGAGTGGAAGGGTTCCCCAATAGGGACCTATCTGCCAGTAATGAAACACTAGGCTGATTTCTTCTCCGGACAAATCAGAAAGATGCTTCTTCTCGAGATGGCAAAAGATGTTTCTTCTCAATATGGCAAGAAATTACCAAAGAAAGCTTCACTCTGACTGCTAATTTTCCTCCAAAGGATTAGCCACTCAGCAGTCAGAATAAAGGAGTGGGGGTGCATGAGCTTTTTGGACCTGTCAGGTCATTTTTTTCTGGGTAGGAAACAACCCATATTACCCAATGTCTATTGCATCAGTGGGAATGATGAATATTCAAGCAGTAGTGACTATTTTACTACAGAAACACCGAAAGGGCAATGCACAATGCATTTGGCAGGACATGCACTTTATGGATTGCTGCAAAATAGATTAATAGGAGGAGAAATGCACCTAGTGTCTTAAAATTATTGAAGTTTCATTTTTTTTTATTTTCTTAGTTTTCACATGTTAAGATAGAGGTGGCGCTGCTTATGATGTGGAAAATTGGTGATATGAAACAAATAAGCAGAAACTGATGAGCTGATTTGTCATCCATGGAACCTTATCAGATTACTTCCATCTGCACAGCTTGTTCTGACTCTTCATTGAGATTATTTTTGCAAGTCAACTCTGATGTCCACTCTGTATATAATAAATTTATATATTGTGCTTTGTCAGGTATTCTGTAACTGAGGTCTGTATAATGTCATGTATTCATTGATTTTAAAAGCCTCACACCAACATTGATATCCACATTGTATAATCCATATATATATATATATATATATATATATATATATATATATATATATATATATATATATATATATATATATATTGCATTTTATCTTTCATTTGGTTTATACTGTCATTTTTCCATTGTGTGCACCCCTGGTCTAAAACTGAAATAGGTCCACTGGGATCAGTGCCCTACCCTGGTAACCAATTTAAAACAAATAAAAATTAAATAAATCAAAAGCAATATTTGACAGCAAATTAAAAAAAAGCATAAAATAGGCATTGTTTTATGGTCATAGATAGAGTCTATATCATATGTTCGAAAGTTTGAAAACTTTGAATGTCAAATAATCAAATTTAAATGTTCGAAGTTTCAAACATCGAACATATGATTAAAAAAAAAAAAAAAAAGAAGAAAGGGAACTTACTTGACTGTTGTCCGAGACTGCACTATAATGCGGTAAAGGGAAGATTTCCCTTACTGCGCTGTAGTGTGGTCTCGGAGTTGGTATATTTAAAGAGTGGGTGTGAGGGGGGTGCAGGGGGGCTTGCCCCCCTGCCTACAATAGTTAGTTTTGGGTTTGTTTGTTTTTTTTTTTTAATCATATGTTCGATGTTTGAAACTTCGAGCATTTAAATTTGATTATTTATTGTTTGAAGTTTTCAAACTTTGAACATATGATATAGACCCCATTGATAAAATTGGGGAACAATTGTTAAGCTTCAAGACTGGGCTCGAGATTGAGAGTGGCTTGCAAGGTTAATGCACGAACATAAGACTGAAAAATACAGCCAGTGTGGTGGTGTAGAGGAATAAAGCCATAAGTATGACCCAGATTACTCAGATTTGATTAGTGGCTCAGGTGTCTGAGGCACCAACAAAGGATGAGATGGACATTCCCATCCCAGGAAGTATGGTATTCATCTAGGTATTCACTTGTAGGGACCCATGATTCATAGAGGGGACTAGCCCTCAATTGAAACAGGTGACTGCACCAGAGGGGGATACCAAGGGGAAGGCCATAAATGAAAACAATCCTCCTCTGGAAACATTCAGCAGTGCAACCCTCAGGATGTCCTTAGGTTCTACGCTGGCACCAGCCTTAGAATGGAGATGGTCTGGGAGTAGTAGTAATACCTGGTGACAGACAGGGGCACTGGAAACAATAAAACAGAAGTTGAACAAAAAAGAAAAGACTGAGCTATACAGCATATTGGATGATATTGTAAAGTGCACTATCAGAAATAGGCTGTAAGAGTTTTAAAGATAGAATATCTGGGAAGCTTGTAGGGATAGCAGAGAATGGCATTTGTTGGTAAGTGGATTTGTAATAGGGATAAGTCAGTAACTGTAAGCTTGGGAGCCAAGTTAGCTGTGGTAAGCTGTTCGGACACTGGAACAAATGGTCAGTGGAACTCATTGGGGGCCTAATGGCAGGTAGCCAGAATAATTAATATAGTTAATACATGGCCATAAGATTGGGATACAATGCCTACAGTGTAAGACGAATAAGCCATATACCTTGGAAAGCATAACAGCTGAAAAGGTTGCACTGCAGGAGTCAGGAGGCTAGCTGGATATGACATCTGCTCATTAACAGTTTGGGAATAAGACCTAGTTGCCAGCTATAAACTGACTGTACATATGACCAACTTGCCAAAAGAGCCCAATGGAAGATGCTGTTTGGCAGACTTGGGGCCAGGAATGGCCTGTCCAGAAGAGTTAATGTCTAAGCATAAGACTGATAATAATGACCTACAGGAGGTTGCCTAAATGACTAGTGGCAATTCTGAACAACCTATGCGAACAGGAAGGTAGAGAAGCTGAGAAAGCTGCAATTCCAGAGTCAGTGGCATTGCAGAATTAACAATATGTTACTAATGCTAAGAAGTTTCAATATGGGAGTATGGGGCTAACAGACACCAATGCAGGCATAAAGACAATAGTTTGGAAACTAGATGTAGAACTGGTCTGAAAAATTAAGGCCTGACCATAAACTGTGAAATAGTCTATAAAGGTGTTTTATTTCCAGATGGCTGTTAAGATACAGTAGAGTAATTATGGTGGACACACTTTAAATATTTTTTTTTTATGTTTACAGCTATTTAACTAGTTAGTGATAATGACAATTAGTGGAACTCATTGAGGGACTAATGCTGGCAGGTGGCCAGAATAATTAGCATCATTTTCTCCAACTTTTTCATCACTTTACTTCCTAATGTTTATGTAGCTTATTGTTCCTCCTCATACTGCACTTTTCTCCTGAACTCTTACTTTTTCTTCTTCTCTCGCACCCCACGACTAACTACAATTCATCCTTTTTCCATTTATTTTCCTGCTCATTTCCATAACTTATCCTTTCATATCTCTCATCATTTTAAGCTACATTCTACTTGTTTGTCTGTAAATTATTACTAAACTCAAAAACACCCCAGTTTCATTTTTTTCCTTGCAATCATCATTTTATAAAGTGATTAATTGTTATTGTATGTCATTCTCTATTCAATAATTAAACAAATTATTAATTTATTTTACATTTGTTTACCGGGAGAGTCTGACTGGGCAAGATGCCCATTTTCAGAGGAGGCCCAGGGAGAAAAGCTCCGTACAGTACTAAGGTTAACAATACAGAAAACAAACACATAAAATATACATGAAAAATTATACATAAGAAATTTAAGGAGATTATATTTAAAAGGAAATAACTGTTATATTTATTTATTTATTTATTATTTATCTTAAATTCTATCTTGTTTTTTGTGTTAAAATGCCGTGTTCATGAAGGAAATATTTAAACATATTTAAAAATCATGTAAATAAGCTCATGTATAGATATTTATACCCTACAATTATAAATGTACATCATGTGGAGCTTGTCTCCCTGGACCTCCACTTAAAATGACTTTTCCCAATCAACAAAGGCAAATAAATAAATAATTTCTGAAGAAGTGCAGTAGCATTCATCTGAATCTGAAGCTGAATATATCTGTACTTAACAAATCCAGTATCCATTTTTGTGTAAATAAATGCTGATGTGTTTTCAAACTAACTACCAGGAATACCAGAAAAAGAATTAGCAAGAGATTAACTGGGTGCCATTATATTGCGCAGGTATTGACGATAAGAGAGGATAGTTAGGCAAGAAGAAGTTAGATGGGAAGGAGAGAGATAAAAAAAGGTTCCACTAGAGGTTGTAGGCATATAAAAAATGGTCTCTTCTGGCATGAGATATACATTATTTACAACACTGAATCCTCCTAGTCAGTATAGTCTTGGGCAATGACCCTTTGGGTGACAGCATTCCAAGAACTGTGGCTATTCAGATATTGTGATTTATACAATTACCCACATCAACACATTCAGTCACATCTAATGGAGCATCTACTTCTAAGCCCATAAGGCAAGCCACCACACAGTCCAACATTCTGGTCATCGGAGACTCCATTGTGAGCCACAATGATGGCTGAGTACGGAGAAAGCCACAGTCAAATGCTTATCATGGGCTAGGATCCACCACATTACACACACACACTCAAGTCATTGGACCACAAGTACCAGTATGACTCAATCATAGTCCATGTGGGTGTAAATGACCTGAGACATACCTCCCTAAACTATGTGAAGAGAGACATCATGGAACTCTCAGAATATGTGTCCCAGGCTGGTATGAACCTAACATTGAACAGCATTTTACCTTCTACAAGGATGATTCCACAATATGAACCAAACATGAATTACTTTAACAACTAGCATAGTTTGTGGTGTCATTCTAAGAGGGTGCAATATTTGTCTGCATAAAAAGAGATGGTCAACAGACCACTCTGCTTTGCCAGGGATGGTCTGCATGTCTCCCTTTTAGGCTTTCAAATATTAACTAAAACATTGTCTGCCCCCATAGTGCCTTTTTTAGGCAATGCAAAATTGAAAGACCTTCTGACATTGCAAATCAAAACCAAGAAAATCTAACGGTATTACTGCTCAGTGTTAGGAGTCTAAACAAAAAAACTCCACCCTCTAGACGCTTTCATCACCCTAGAGAATGCTGACATCTGTACGTCCATTGAGACATGGTTTAAAGTCCCAGATAGCACACCAACAGTGCCAGGTTATATTGGGTTCCACACATCTAGACCAGTTACTACACAGACAGGGACTAAAGGTGGAGGTGTCTTGGTTTACATCAAAAATAAATATACCTCAAGGCTTGTCAAACAGGACAATGCACTTGAACTACTCCATGTTCAAAGTACCATAGGCAAAATCCAATACTAATTCCTTGCAAGTTATAGGTCCCCCTCTATGATCCAGGAAATCCATACTATGTATTTAAACTTATTGGAAACACTCACCATCCAACCCAATACCATATTCATGAGTGACTTTAATTACCTCAAAATTAACTGGAAATTCTATATGACACCAAACATACAGGCACAGAGATTCCTGGATTTTGAAAACACAAACTCACTGGACTAGATTGTCAATACACCAACCAAGGTGCAACTATACTGGATCTCATCCTCATTAATATGGGAGAGTGCTGCATACCCCCCAGTGTAATGTCTTCTCTGGTAAGGTTAGACCAACATGGTCTACTTTGAAGTAAAACTAAAAACGGGACCCCCCCCCAGCTAACCCAGGAATATTCAGGAACTACTCTAAAGCTAACTTCCTGCTATTAAGTGATAACCTGGCAAAATCTGAAGCCCCCATAAACCCTGAGAACAGTGCTGCCTATGCAGAACTGTTCACAGAAACCCTATACATGCAAGTTAATAGCTGCATAGAGGCAGCTGTACCCACCAGGAAGAAGTACAGAACTAACTCAAAAAAAAAAGCAACCCTGGTGGAATCACAAAATCAACAGGCTGTATAACAGACGGAAGAAAATCGTGGCAAAAATTAGGAGGTGCAGTACCCAGCAGGATAAAAGCACTCTCATCAAATTAAACAAACAACTAAAGTCTACTAAAGCCAAATTCAAGGTAAATTTGGCCTTCTATGCCAAGGACAGTCACAAGTTATTTTTTAGCTATGTCTGAAACCTCAAAGGCAATGCACAACTGTGTGCAGAGCTCATTGTAAATGGAGCCACCTATACTCAGCCAGAAGATATAGCAAAGCTACTGGCCAACAAATTCAGCTCCAGTTTTACCCCTCTCAACCCCTCAAACGTCCCTCAGGAAATACCATCAAATATAACTCAAACTGCTATCACTAGAGAACAGGTCCACAATGCTCTGTCTAAGGCCAATAACACTGCATCAATGGACTGAAATAATATCCCAGGGTACATTCTAAATAGCATGAAACATGACCTATCAGAACTTCTGGAATTGCTGTTTAACTGTAGCCTTCAAACAGGCTTCATGTTTCATGAATGGAGAACAGCAACAGTCATCGCTCTGCATAAAGGTGGGCCATCTACAGACACTGTAAACTACAGACCCATAAGTCCCACTAGTCTTATACTCAAAATATTACAAGAATTATCATGGAAATGATCACTAATGATATATTAAGCCTCCAGACACTGGACCAAACCCAGTTTGGTTTTGTCAAGGCCAGGTCATGCCTACTCAACCTGGTGGACTTCTTTGAGAAAGTAACCAAAGCAATGGAAGAGGGGGAAATGGTTCACACTGCCTAACTTGACGTGGTCAAGGCATTTGACACAACACCCCACTTGGCATTGTTGACAAACTCAAGAAGTTAGATACAAATCTGTACTTTACCCGGAGGATAGCCAGCTGGCTCACAGACAGGAACAAGGAAGCTAAAATTGGGGTGCCCACCTCTACAAAGAGGCCAGTCACAAGAGGAATCCCTCAAGGATGAGTCCTTGGACCATTCCTATTTGGCATTTACTTTTCTGAAGTCAGGGACAATGTCAGTGGTCTCTGGCTGACTACATTTCCAGATAATTGCAAATAAGGATCTGTCACTAAATCCCACACTGACACAGATGTTCTCCAGGAAGGGCTGAGACAGGCAAACAACTGGTGTCAGAGGCATGAACTAAAATTAAATGCCAAGAAATGCACAATAGTATCCTTCAGGAAGTCATCCACTCCCAATAACTATCATATTGACAACACACCCCTTAGAGTTAACCCAGTAGTTAGGGACTTGGGGACACACATAGACAGTAATCTAGCCTTTGACCTTCACATGTCTACAGTAGTGAGGAAATCATTCTATGTTGCACAACTTATAAACAAAGGTATGACATCTAGGTTCAAGGAAGTAATTGTTCCACTGTATTCGGCATTCATCGGATCTATCATTGAGTACAATGTCCCCTTTGGTATGTACCTAACCAGGCATATCCAACAAATGGAATGTCCACAGAGGTTCCTCATTAAAAGAATACAGAGCATAAATAAAATGTCCTATGCAGACCACCTCAAGGCCCTCTCCCTGTATTCTGCCTCCTACAGAGTGCTGAGAGGAGATCTATGCCTGGTATACAGGGCATTATCAGACCCCACTCTGATGGACCTCCTGCATATCAGCAAAACAAACAGTACCAGAATTACCCATTCTAAAGACTTAAACCTTGCCTGTGATATAAATAGGATCTGCTGAAGAGACAGATATGTATCCCAGAGACTAGCCCTTCTCTGGAACAGGCTCTCCATCTATGTGAAGCAGAGTTCTTCCCTAATCCAATTCAAGTGTAACTTGGACAACTGGATGGGGAAGAGGAAATGTATCCCTGGCTTGGCACCTATGTCGCTAATGGACACAGGCAGCCTGCAAATGATTCATCTCCCAAGCTCCTGCTTATGCTTATCAAGGGTACCAAAACTTATCAGAGATTTTGGATGTATAGCTAGACTTAAAAAAGGCTTTTGTGGTCGTTAGTCTAACAAACACCTATGAACCTGCAGAGGGATATGACTGACATATCTCTCAAAGGGAGCCAGTGTATGATGTACTGTATGGAGGCATATATAACAACATATGGGTTAGCTCAACTATGTATGTATGGCTGGACGGATGGCTGGGATATAATGACAGGGATAATGTGTGTAGATGTCCGTTGCAGTTGTAACTGTGGAAGTTGGCACAGAATATAGGATGCAGAGAAGACAGTTCACATTTGTTTTTGGATGTCTACTGCAAGCTATCATATTCAAGAATCCTAAGTATACCATCCTTAAATTAGGTTTAACACTGTCTACTCCCAAACACAATGCATTCAGAATATGATGGTGGCATAACACACTCTAACACAGGCTAGGGATGAATGAGAAGAGGTGCATAATTATCATATGGTACAACTACAGATGAATGCTGTAGCTATGCATGATATTGCTCACTACCTCACTACTTACCATTACAACAGACATTCAATAGGGAGGTCTTCACATGTGTATGACACTGCTAATATATCCTTTCCCGCCATATAGCAGACTGCTGTACACCTTCTGTAGGCTAAGTCTTGTAAAATCACTGTTTCTGTGCTGCAAGAAAGTGATTTTCTGTGATGTGCTTTTTGGCATCCAAATGGCAGATCAACTGTAAAAGTCAATAATAAGTACTAGTTTGCACTGTAAGTATGTTAACTAGTCTATGTTCTACCATTGTCTATGAATTGCTACATTTCAAGGAGACAGAGGCATTGACATGCAGTGTAGATGTATTACGGTGAATATCACTATAATGGAAAATGTGCATATATGTATATGTTTGTGTGTGTGTGCGTGTGTGTGTGCGTGTGTGTGTGCGTGTGTGTGTGCGTGTGCATGTGCGTGTGTGTGTGTGTGTGTGTGTGTGTGTGTGTGTGTGTGTGTGTGTGTGTGTGTGTGTGTGTGTGTCATATAACTGCATATTGCTAGGATGCACTGGATCCTTGGCTGTGACCCTGGCAAGGAGTGGCCACCATTTCATGCTTCTGCTACATTTCACCTATCAAGCTATTGTTACTTTTGAGTCATTGCACATAACTGTGTTAGTGTAGACACATCTAACGGTAATTGTGTGGTTGCCTTCACTTCTTTGTGCATGACTGAGGTGGTTTATATTGCTGTCCTGGACAATGGCACCTGACTAGCTGTTGCTTATTTGCAGTTACATGCAATTGTACTTCTGTGTTAAGCTGTGTGGGAATCATTTCAGGCTTCTGCTTACGTGTACATATATATTAAGCTGTAATTTTTCACTGCCATCTGC
>NC_056739.1:1936791240-1936898740 GCF_019279795.1 Protopterus annectens | reverse complement strand
CCACTACTGTTCATCCTCCTCCCCTCCTTCATCTCAGCTGTTTATACTGTATGTAGTATTAATAGGTTACCCCTCATATACAATTCATTATGCAGTCTTAGCTTAAATGTGTATCCTGTTATGACTTAAGTATTCTATTTTGATAAAGGTTGTGTGATATTGTTACTATGGACTTACCTATTCTGTTTTGGTAAAAGTTGTGTTACTATGGACTGTTTTGTTTTTGGTTTGCATCTGTGGACTTAACCTGAAAATGGTCCAGAGTGATCAGCATTTTACCTCAGTCAGCAAATAAATAAAATAAATTGACATCAGTAATATTTGTATATATTTTAAATTAGTTCATGTTCATAGTTTGACAGCAGTACTAGCAAAGATGAAAACTCTGAAAAAAAACTTGCAAAACCTATCTTCCATTGACTGAGGAGAAAGCTTTTTTGCAGGGGATGCAAGCCTCAGTCCCCCAAACATATACATACCAGTTCCAAGGTTGCATAACAGCATAGAAAGGATAACATTCTACTACCTTTGAAACCAGTATCAATCAATTTGACTTGAAGTTTGGCATTTTCGTAGAATGCCATCACTGTGGGCCAGGATTCCAAAAGTGTTGCTTGCAGTGTAAGTCTGCCCTGATTCTGAAAGACCTGCTCACAGTGTAAGTGACTTACTTCAGTGTAAGATCTATCTATAAACAGGCTTGCAGTAATGGCCAGAGGCCAAAAGACCTTCTGTCAGCCTGCTCACTTAAAATCGGGCCCAATATTGTAAAGTTCTCATTAAAATAATGCAGCATGGCAAAAAATAGTAAGGGCTCACACTGAAAAGCTTCAAGGCAAATAGTCAAGCTTTGAGTTTAAATATGGCTACATCTCTAAATGTATCCCATTTCTAGCTTTAATAAAGTTTCATGGTTCCAGTGATCATTTTCTCTTTTCTTGGCCATTGGCCCTATGTCTCTTTATTCTTCAGTCATATCTATGTAGATTTTATGGAGGTCTAGCATCCCATTGCCATGTCTGGCTCCTTAACTTCAGATCACACTATACTGCATTGACAAACCTTTAATTCTATCCTCCAAATAATTGGTTTGAGCATTAATACAATAGCAGCATTAAATTATTGGTAGTAAAGTTATACTCCTTCTCAGATACATTCTTTTGAAGACTTGATTATACATTTATAACTGCCAGCAATGCAGTTGTGTGTGTCTTAATGGTCTCTTCGGCCTACACTGTACTGAAATATGATGACTGCAACATTCTAGAGTCCTTAATCATCTTTGAGGAATCCAAGCACAGCACACCTAAATGCATCCTTACTTCATCCATGCCAGCTCTTCTGGCATATGAAGATAAAGCCATGATTATAACCAGGTGACCTGAGTCTGACTAGTAACTCAAGTACCTGCAACAGGTGGCTGAGAAAGGAGTTAAGTGGATAGATTGTGTTTGCTCAATTCTCTCAAGGGAGAGTGTCAGGGCATGAATCCAGAGCACAGAGCACACAAAGTACATGGACTTTTCAGGTGCAGACCAGAGGAATGTGTACAACGGGCTCATTCCAGATGGTGGAGATCATCACAAAGGTGAATGGCAGTCACAGACCATGACCAGTGCATAATACTGTCACAGAATGCTTAGTGGGCATGCACAGGGTGTTAAGGCCATGAACAGAACATCCTTGATGACTACTCAGATGATAGCCTCTGCAAATGATAATTGCTGAACAGAGAAAAATGGTATGAGAGCAGCTCCCCGTCTGAGGAACAAACTGGTTAAATGGATCTTATGAAAGACCGATGGCTGGTAGCCAGTGGTGATCAAAAATAACTTGCTTCATCCCAAGACAGATTTAGTAAGAGTCTGTGTTATAATACTGAAATGCCGTATTACCAAATGGCAAAATATAGGCACTAAAAACATCGAACCAGCTTTTTATCGAAATGTCAGTATTTCTGAGATTAGGTGTTTGCACTTTCCCCAATGTGAAGGGAGCTTGGAACTGGAATATATAATATGCAGGGGGTGTGGAGGTGCAAGGGGACTTGCCCCTACAAAAAATAATATTTTTTAAGTTCTTGTTATTTCAATGAAAAAAAAAAACAGTTCAATGTTTTCAGTGTTTCTATTTTGTCATTCGATAATATGACATTTTGATATTATACCGCAGACTTATCG
The DNA here is from genome assembly GCF_019279795.1 of Protopterus annectens. Lineage (NCBI taxonomy): Eukaryota > Metazoa > Chordata > Ceratodontiformes > Protopteridae > Protopterus > Protopterus annectens. The sequence goes on along the minus strand of NC_056739.1, from coordinate 1,936,896,560 downwards.
ACTAACTGTAACTTCTTTAACAATAACACTGCAGCCACATATGGTGGTGTTTCAAATGAATATATGCGTATTTTGTGTACTTGCTTAGCAATATTCAGTATGAGAACCAGGAGTGTAGCATTAGCATGGCTGTGGCAGCTATTTACTTTTTTGTTTAAGATTTCAAAATGGTGGCAAGTAATGGAATATAGTAGCACAGGACATTTCTTCAAAGTCAGCCATGTGAAGCTGCTGTAGGAAAGGAGGTAGAGGGGAAAACATATCATTCACAAATTTAATGGGAAATATGTTGATGACAAGTGCAGAAGTGTGGCTGGGTAGCTTAGTGCCCATGGCAATATATCTGTTTGGCTCCTTATGCTGTCTGTATATGACTGCGTCGTGATCACTTAATGGCAGTTTTTATACTGTCCTTTTAAAGACAGTAATGAGTTATTATGTGACTACCTAGAAACTTTTTGTTTCCTTTAAAAGAAAGGAATAGTTTGACAGTCTACAAGCTGTCGTTACTGCAATTATAGTCATGATTGAGGTAATGGCAGCTTGCTGCTTACTTTAAAAGAATAGTTTGACGGTCTACAAGCTGTCATTACTGCAGTTATAATCATGATTGAGGTAATAGCAGCTTGTACACTGTCAGTTTGCTGGAGGCCCCCAACAATTTGACTCCAGGGCAGCTGTCCCCTTTGCCTCATCTATGCTACAGCTCTAGAGAGGTGCATCACACATGCACACACACAGGTACACACACACACACACACACACACACACACACACACACACACACACACACACACACACACACACACACACACACACATACAAACATTAAAATGGGCTCATAAAGAAATTAATTGGTGTAGATCTGTGTTGTGCATGTTACTGACCATATTGGCATGACATTTATCAAGCTTTGCAAATTAAGTTGCTTTACATCTGGTGAACTACATGAATATTTCTATTTTCAGCATACAACAATGGTCATGTGTACTTTTCAAAACCTCAGCTTGCAGAACAAATCAGTGACCTCTTATCTAAAATGGGTTGTACCATGGAGTAAACAGTTTGTGCTTATCTATGGGGAAGACCTGCACATCCATCTATATAGATCACATATATCCTGGCTGAAAGCATTGAATTTCATGATGCCTGACATTATTTAACAAATGATATATAAATCTAATTGTTATAGCAAACACAGCAACGATATGATTATTGCTAATAATTTAATACTGGATCTGGGCCATCAGTGGCATTTGTACAAAGGCTGGTTCAACAGGAAAATAATCCATAAACAGAATTCACGTAAAGCTTTTAAGTTGTGTTTTATGTAGGGGTGACCTCTGACACCCCTTCAGGCATGATCTTGGTTTCATACTGTTTTATAAATCCTAGGTCACTGTGCCTTAATACAAAGAACAATTTTCCACTTCAGAGCAACTTTCTTTAAACAGCAAGTTTGAAACAAGTTGCCTTACTCCTTTCAATAAATAATCTCTGTTCTGGGAAATGAAAACAGTCACATTTAAAGTTTTCATTACCCCAAGCAATGTTTTTCTTGAAAGATGTTAATTCATCTTTATATTTTCTGTGTAACTGTTTCAATTCACTTTTTCATTGACAAGGATGTTACATGTAAGTAAGTTTTATATTAAAACTATAAAGGTAAAATAATTGTGAAAACGTGTCTCTTCATAAGAGATTAAAAAAATGTAGGTTCTAATAACTAGGTATTCAGAACTGATTCTACTTAACATTTACTTAGCATAAACAAGGGGCCAGAATCAATAACGCTTGCACAGAGTCTAAGAGTAGAGTAAGAATCCAGACAGCCAATATGTCTACCGAGCGATCCAGGAACAGCCGGCAGGGGCATGCATGAGAGCTCCTAAAACGACCCTTGCACGGACAGTGTTAGGTTATGCAAATTACCTCATTTGCTGCTGAAAGCTATGCAAATGAGGTAAATTTGCGATCCAGGAAACACTAACATGTCCGAGTAAGAGTAGTGTTATTTGCAGAAATGTACTCCGTTGGTAACTGAGTACCATTCTGCAAATAGCAAAATGGAGCAATGACAGCTCCAAATAAAGGATGCATCCAGTTGAGGAAGCATGCCAATGGCCAAATATAAGGCGATTGGCATTTATATGTGTTGCAAAATAATAAAAAATAATAACTTTTTTCCCCCGATCTCCAATGTTTAAGCATAGCGCAGTGCCACGAAAATGTGCAGCGCTCTAAAAACCAGAAAAAAAAAATACAAGGCAAAAATAGGCATTTTATTAAAAATATCCATCTGCCATGCAAGTGAATGGCAGGCTGAAGACAACATGGCTACTGAGTAGTGATTGCTAAGGGCGGAAGCTCAGTCTGAGAGATGTAACCAAGCATTAGTAGGCAATCCTATGCAAATGAGTGTAAGGATAGTGAATCCCAATTTTCCCTGCAATGTGAACCATGTCCCTAGAGTGTAAGAGTAGGATTAGGGGAGTAACAGAGTAGAAGATAGGTGACATCATGAGGGGGGTATGTATCAAAGACTGTAAGCTTATTGGAGCAGAGTGGCATGTGTTTGCTGTGAGTTACTGAGGACTGGAAGAGGTGTGTCTACAGTTGTGTGAACTGAAACCCAGAAACCGAAGGCGTACGTTGTGGCTACCACCAAAGTTTCTTGCAAAGATGCTTACACTGTGTGCGCGCGTGTGCGCGCCTGTAAAACTGTCTAAGCCTGTGTGCGCGTGTGTGCACCCATGTAAGCCTGTGTAAGACTATCTAAGCCTGTGTGCGCGGATGTGCACCCACCTAAGCCTGTGTAAGCCTGTGTAAGGCTGTGTGCGCACGTGTCCGCTTGTGTGCGTGTGTTTGCGCTTGTTTGCACAGCACTGCCCCCTGTGGAAACAGAAAGGGAAAAGGAAGGAAAAGTAGTAGTAGGAAGTTAATCAATGAGAACTAGCAGAGCTGCCAGGTGAAATCAATCAGAATCAGCCAATTACACAGGCAGTACACTAGCCCAGCCCAGCACTTAAAACTCTGCAAACAACATTCCCCCATGTTCTACTCAGAAACACTGCAACACTGCAGTATACAAAGAGAAGTGAAAACTTAAAAAGCTTAACTGAAACAAAAAATGTTAGGGGCTGCCATTGCTATTATAAGGCAACATGTGCAAGATGCTGAGGGTGGTGCCATTGCTGAGCAACCCACAGTGAGGAGACGGAGAAGAGTGTACAGACCCAGGGTAACCTACCAGGGGCTACATGAGCTGGAGATAGTGGAGCACTATAGAGTGGACAGAGAGCTCCTGCAGCAAATTGTTGAGTTGTGCAGGCCACGCCTCACACACAGAACCAACAGAGGGGAACCCATCCTAGTGGAAACCAAGGTATGTGTTGGCCTAAGAATACTAGCAACAGGTACCTTCCAGAGACCAACTGGTGATATGATGGGGATTTCACAGGCATCAGCATCCAGGATACTGCACCCAGTTCCTGAATGCCATGTCAGCACATTTCGGTGATCATGTATATTTCCCCAATTCCCATGAGGTATTCGCCAGCAATATGCATCTCTTCCAGCAAATAGCGGAATACCCTGAGGTAGTGGGTGCAATTGACTGCATGCACATAGACATCAAAGCACCAGCCGGTGAGCAGGGTAGGGCCTACATCAACCGCAAGGGCTTCCACTCCATCAACTGCCAGGTCGTGTGCGATGCCCAGGGCATAATACTGAATGTGTGTGCTGGCTGCCCTGGAAGCTACCACAACTCCCATATCTGGCATCTGATGCAGCTGTACCAGACATCTTTCAATGGGGACATCCCTGACGGTCACCTAGTGGGGGATGCTGGATATGCACTGGAGCCGTGGCTGATGACACCCATCAGAAATGCACACACAGCTGAACAAAAACTCCATAATGAGGCACACGAACAAACATGAAATGTAATCAAATGTGTGTTTGGGATGCTCAAGTCACGGTTCCGGTGCCTGGACACATCTGGTGGAGCCTTGCAGTACTCACCAACTACATGTATCCAGATTGTCATGGTATGTGCCATGCTACACAATATGATCCTGAAAAAACAGCTGCAGCAGGAACAGCATGGGGCAGGGCCAAACAGCCCCCCACCATTGCCAAGGCCTGCACAGGCACAGCGTGACTCAGAGGAGGAACAACCTGAGCCTGCCCCAGTAGGCAGAAGGAGACGTGCCCAGTATGCCTTGGCCTTGGCAAAGAGGCAACACATAGCACATACACTGGCTCAGTAGGAACCCTGGAAATGATACCTCTCTCTGACTCACATATAAAATAAAAGGGATGCCTAACTTGACACTACCTGTTTCCAAACATGTATAGGGAGTATAGTATGTGCATCCGACATAGGCAGCCCTGCAGCACCACCGGAGGCATGATTGCCATGTTTTAAGCAATATAAAGCAGTGCTAAGCAGCATTTACCAATATTTAGTATATGTAAACAAAATTGCCCGTGCCAACTAGCGCAATGTTGGCCAATGTTGAGCAATGTTGGGCAAGGTCGGTCAAAGTTGTGCAAAGTTGAGCAAAGACAGGTAAACATTCTCATATCAGCTTTACTGTCCCTTAAGCAGTCTGGTCTGGCCAGCATGAAAATAAAAAGCAGTGAACGGGCTCGAACCTAGGATACTGTGCACTATAGTCACAGTACTGAACCACTAAGCCATGACAGCATTGCAGTAGTACAGACACAGCAGAACAATTGTACAGTAATGCAAACACAAAGAAATGCTGTAACATGCCCCTAAACATGCATATGGGTAACCTCCCCCACAGGCCTATGCAGACAGAGAACATCGAGCCAGGCGGTGTGATGTGGGTTGTGTAGGCTATGAAGTTGCAATCTAATATATGTGGCATTGGATGCTAAGAAGTGTAGTACAGTAGTATGCCTCAAGCCAGTACGATAGGCAACAGAACAGACTGAAATGGTGTAGTGTACATAGCAGTGCAGGCATAGCAAATGTGTATAAGTGTCAGGTGAACCCCTCATCGTATGTACACCCACGGTAACAATCAAGTGTGCCCCTGGGTAGAAATGTACAAATAATAGCTCTCCCCCCTGTATGTAAAAATGTTGATAAGTCTATGCAAAGTGTCTCATGGAAGCCCTGCAGGCACAGCATGATCCCTGTTGATCTATGACACAAAGGTGAGGCCTGCTGTAAAAATACAACTTGATTTTCCATACACATATAGTATAAATGTCTATACTGGGCGTGCTCACACACTCCAACAAATGTAGTGGATTTCATTCAGCATCACACTAAAAGGTCATACTGGGCATGCTCACACACAAAACGAAGAAAATGTCAGGCAACAACATAATGAAAGGTCATACTGGGCATGCTCACACACTTATGCCAAATACGGAGATGATAATAAGGGATCTATGGACAAATGTGGATAGACATCTCTGCTTCCAGAAACACATTCACAAAGTTGTCAGAAAATCATGCTATGTGTTCACACAAACTGCCAAGGTCTGTGCATGTAGGTCAAAGGAGGTTCCCAGTAGTCATCAGTCATCATAACCATCAGAGAGTACCACAACACACTTGCGATGAATCTGACTATGCACGTCCAGCAGCCAGAAAGACCACTGCAGTACCCTAACAAGAGGATTACTGGCCTCAAACAGTTGCCCCATGCTACAAGACTGAATGTAACTCAATCTGTACTCTGAGATCTCTGCCCAACAGACAGGTCCATGTCATGGCTACACTCAGATCTGTTCTGAGTTACAGCTCAATGGCAATAAATATACAGACCCAACTGATATTGCCAACATCCTGGCAGATAGGATCAGTGTTAACTGTACCCCCTCTCACCCATGAAAGAGCACATCTCTATAATGGAAGACTGCAAAGTTGCTGTCATCACGGCTGCACAGGTAAAAAACACTCTCCAAAGCCAGTATCACAGCAGCCATGGGACCAGATAACTTCACAGGCTGTGTTCCACACAAAATACAGAACGAACAGGCACCACACTGATGTACCATGTGCAGTCATAGCCTCACCTCATGCCTTGTGACTGTTGAATGGTGCACAGTGATGGTTATCCCACTACACAAGGGTGGAGACACCACGGACCCCAGTAACTAGTGCCCCATTAGCCTGACGAGCCCGCTGTTCAAGGCCATGGAATGTATCATCATACAACATATAAAAAATTACATTTGTAATCCCCAAACCCTGGACCACAACCATGTTGGGTTTGTAAAATGCAGATCGTGTCACCTAAACCTGATAGATGACATTGAAGCAATCAACAGAACCATCGACAAGGGTAAGGTGGTTCACACAGCCTATGTTGATCCTGTCACGGCTTACAACACCACCGAACACTCTGGAAATATAGATAAACCCACTAAACTAGGTATAAATTGCTATGTCACAAGATGTGCTGCCAACAGGCATACTGACAGAACACACACTGTGAAAGTAGCAGACTCCAAGTATGACTTTGGACCAGTGATGAGTGCAGTATCACAAGGTCCAGTCCTGTGTCTTGTCCTACTTAGTATCTACTTCCCTGAAGTAAACTTTAACATGGAAGGTCTGTGGCTACTGAAGTTTCCAGAGGACTGCAAACTAGGAGCCATAATTGTAAACACTAAAGATGTGGACATCCTATGAAAGGGCCTCACTGAGACAGACAGATGGCTGTTGTCAAAGCCATGGGCTCTAGCTCAATGCCAAAAGGTGCATTGTCATCCCCTTTGTTAAAAACTCTGTAGCCAAGAACGACAACATAGGCGTTAGTATACTTAACACTGAAAGTATGACAAGAGACCTTGGGTCACAGGTGGACACTGAACACAACTGTGATAATCACATCCCCACAGTAGTCAGGAAACCCTGCTATGTGGCACACCACATCACAAAATGTGTCTCATGCAGAATAGAAGAGGACATTGTTCCCCACTACTCATCATTCACTAGAACTATAATAGAGTACAACACCACGTTTGCTATCTACCTCACAAGACAACTACAACAACTGGAAAGCCTGCAGCAATACCTCACAAAGAGCATTAGTGGCCTGAAATACATGCCAAACACAGACCATCTCAAAATGCTCCATCAGTACTCCCTTGCATATCACCTACTCAGATGTGTTCACTGCCTAAGATACAAAGCTATGTCAAACGCAGAGACATGCTCCATGTAAAACACTCACAATCCTGCTGACCTTCAGACCCAAAACCATGAGTGAAATACAAAAGGAAGGGGTGTACCCATTTACCTTATGGATACCCACACCTTCAGTTTAGTGTCACAGCATGAGGCCTTGGAGACCATGCAAGTGCAACTAAGATTGGGTAAAGCTGTTCATCAGATTGTAGCCTGCTACAGATCACCTACCTTGTCACAGGAACCTCACTCAGTATTCCTGAGAACAGTGGAAAATATAAAGGTCCTATCAAACACCATTATATGAGGTGATTACAACTACCTAAACATTGAGTGGGAGAATCACTTGTGTACAACGTCCTTTGCCCAATGTTTCCTAGAGTTTAAAAGCTCTAACACCCTGGAACAGCTGGTCACCTTGCCCACTAGAGGTGACACCATACTGGACATGATCATCACCAACATGGGGTACCAGTGTTCCACAACAGAGATAAAACCCTCGCTGGTAATATCAGATCATAAAGTAATCACATTGGACATCCACATCCCACCCCCCCACCCAGTCAACGAAACCACCGTGAAGACATTTTTAAAAGCAAACTGCGCACATCCCAAGACAAAAGTGGAAAGGTACAAAGACCTCTTGCTATAGGAGAATGGTATACAATCTGCCAAATCAGTTACAAGTGCATCCTATGACCATCTACAGGGATGCATGGATCGAGACATCACAAATAAAACCAAGATGCACTCCTCCAAAAATAAGAAACAATCTGGTGGTCATTGGCCATAAATAAGCTAGACAACAGAAGGAGGAAACTAACACCCGATAGAGCCAACTTCACTAAAGGAAAGGCATCACTGATCATTATTAGGAAGAAGCAATGATCACTCATAAAACAATTCAAGGACACTGTCAAAAGACAAATTGCCAAGGACTGTAAGAATAACAACCACAAAGCCTGCGGTAGCTATACCAGACATGTAGGTGTCAACTTCCAAATATGCTGTCAGCTACTGACAAATGGCAAGGAATACACTGAACCAACTTTCATTGCCCACATCCTGGGTGACAAGTTCAGTGTAAACTTCACCCCATCACCCCCAAAAGGGCCTGTGTCCATCACAGAAAGATGCAGAGCCCCAGATGTCATGGACATGCAGGTAAAGACAGCTCTCTCCAAAGCCAAGAACACAGCATCAGTGGGACTGGATGGTGTCCCAGGCTGCGTCTTACACTAGGCCCAAAAGGAACTACACCCTCACCTACATTCATTGCCCAGACTCAATCATACCACAGGGTATGTACCCAAAGAATAGCATACACTAACAGTCATCCAGCTCCACAAAGGGGGTGCCACATCAGAACCTGGAAACCATTTCCCTATAAGTCTACTCAGCCTGGTCTGCAAAGCTATTGAGCAAATTGTCATGGAACCCATAAACAGAGACATTGGGGACCTCCACACACTGGACTCTACACAACCTCGCCTTGTTAAAGGCAGATCCTGCCTCCTAAAGATAGTTGACTTACTTCAAACAGTTACCAAGGACATAGATGGAGGTGAAAGTAGTCCACACAGCCCACCTGGACCTCACTAAGGACTTTTCACACCATTCCCCACTCTGTCATCATGGACACGCTTACAAGCCTGAACATCAACAGCTATGTCACAGGATGTGTGGCCTAGTGGCTCTCAGATCAAACACCCATGCTCAGAGTTGTGGGTGCCATGTCCGACTCTAAGACAGTCACAAATGGCATCCCACAGGTCTTGGTCCTGGGACCCCACCTGTTCAGTAGACACTGCTCAGAGGTACAGGCAAGCATGGGAGGAGTATGGCTGAACAGGTTTGCAGATGACTGCTAACTGTGGTCCATAATTGACTCTATGGCTGACACACACATCCTCCAGAAGGGGCTTACAGAGACAGATACCTGGTGTCAAAACAATGCCCCAAGAAGAATGCCAAAGAATGCATAGTCATCCCCTTTGGCTAAAACAAAGTGCAAACAAATTACCACATAGGTGGTACTTCAGTATGTATGGAGAAAGTCATGAAGGCCCTGGGGACACAGTTAGATAGTGAACTCACCTTTGATGATCACATGTCCAAAGTGTTTAGACATTCCTTCGATGTAGCCCACCCAATGTCACCTAATGTAACCCACTTTGTCTAGTCTGATGATGTCACCATCCTACAAATATACCTGTGGAAAAAAGAACTCACAGAAATGTGTGTAGCACGTCATGTAAATGCATTCTCCTGTAGTAACATAAAGCAGTTAGGTAGGGGTTTGAATCCTGCACTTGACAAATGTGTGTTTCTGTTTGTGTGTGATCTCCTAGGAGAGGAGCAACCTTTTTGGAGAGTACTCAAACACCTTAAAAGTGGTATACTAAGCTTTGTCAGGTCTGATGATGTCACCATCCTACAAATATACCTGTGGAAAAGAGAGCTCACAGTAATGTGTATAGCATGTCGTGTAAATGTGTACTCCTGTAGTAACATAAAGCAGTTAAGTAGGGGTTTGAATCCTGCACTTGACAAGTGTATGTGTGTCTGTTTGTGTGTGATCTCCTTGGGGAAAAGCAACCTTTTTGGAGAGTACTCAAACACCTTAAAAGTGGCATACTAAGCTTTGTCAGGTCTGATGATGTCACCATCCTACAAATATACCTGTGGAAAAGAGAACTCACAGTAATGTGTATAGCACGTCGTGTGAATGTGTACTCCTGTAGTAACATAAAGCAGTTAGGTAGGGGCTTGAATCCTACACTTGACAAGTGTGTGTGTCTGTTTGTGTGTGATCTCCTTGGAGAGTACTCAAACACCTTAAAAGTGATATACAAAGCTTTGTCAGGTCTGATGATGTCACCATCCTACAAATATACCTGTGGTAAAGAGAACTCACAGTAATGTGTATAGCGTGTCGTGTTAATACGTACTCCTCTTGTATCATGAAGTAGTTAGGTAGGGGTTTGAATCCTGCACTTGGTGAGTGTGTGTGCTCTATGTGTGTGACACTATTGGTCAATGGGTTGTGGGTTTTGCTTACACTACTGTATGACATATCAGTATGACACCAGTATTTGCATTGCACATGTGAGGTAGCTGTGTGGCAAATACATATACATACATGTGACCTCAATTATTGCATGTGTGGGAACCCTGCTTTCTCCAAGAACACATCTGTCATCTTTTCAAGAGTGTGCTGCTGCTTTCCAGACCTTAGGTCACATCTGTATGCTTGTGACAAGGCCAGCCACTGCAGTGATCCCTGGCCTAGGTCAACTGTGTCACACACACTCATTACAGTTTCTATAGAATTGTGTGAGTGAGGGTTTATGGCCGAGGTAGATGTCAGACCTGTTCAAATGCAGCAGGGTCTATCAATGATGGCTATTCATTATAGGTGTAAAACAACCTTTGTGGATATGCATGCAGACCCCTTATTGCTTATGTGATCCACCGAGGGATTTAAACATACCTTTGGAAATGTGATTATCAAAGGAGAGAAGACGTACCACTTGGTTGCATGCACACATCGGTACCTGTTCTTCATGTTGGTGGCTACTACCTATGTGGTACTGTGGGGATACTATGTTCCGTAAAGGTGGATGACTATGCTTTGGTTGGCTTATAGCTTTACAGCATGAGTTTGACAACAGGGATCTGTCTGTGTGATACCCTTGTGGAGGATGTGTGTGTCATCTGGAGAATGCATTATAGGTCACAGTATGCATTACCACACGTGGACAGACATATCCCTACTGTGATTGCTTGTACCTAAGAGAGCTATATGCCAAACAGGAGTGGTCTCAGTAATGGGTGCAGGTGAATACCACTGGTTACTTGCATAGTATAGTACCTGAAGTGTCCAAATGTTACTGTGTGTCCTACATCTGTGTGTCAGTTGTCAAGACATCATCTAACGATTGGTTATGGTCAGGCTGTTGAAGTTGTGTATACTACCAGAATGCAAAACAATGACAGATAGTAACAGTATCACCCACAGCACAGTGTCAAACCATGTCATACACACATGTGTAGTCAAGTTCCAAAATGTGTGTAGTACAATGCATACTGGCCACCAATCGAGACTATGGAGTGTTACTGTGTAATACAGGGCATGTCACCCTGCCCATGTGTCCACTATGCACATACATGCAGACAGTGCACCTCCACCATGTTCACAAATGTACACCTGCAAATCTGTGCCACACACATCCCACACATACTGTCCACTCTCTAACACATGCTGCCAATACTACATACATCAGCCAAGTGGCACGTGGGCGGACAATACACTATTGGAACTAACCCTGGTGTAAACATTCCTACATTGACAATCATAGCTTACATGCATCATGCCTTCTCAGCTACACCTTCAAGCATATCATTACACTCTACTGCTGACAACATGCTAACATTGCTATAATGCTATAAAGTCACCCTGTGCATCAGCATCATGGTAGCCTGTTCCTGCATCGATGTTACAGATGACAGGAGGTGGCACAGGATTCATCATATGCACAGGATGTGTTGTTGGTTTGCCAGAGGCCTACAGTGAGCCATACAATCGACATGTATGTGTGTGTGTGTGTGAGGGCCAAGAGTACTGCTATGGGCTAATGTTGATGTAATGTGTGCGTGTATGTGGTAGCCCTAGGTGTCTTGTTTATGTGTGTGTGTGTGTCTGCATGCACACAGTTCCACCATGTGGCTGCCATATACGGGTATTTGTGGGACAGCCACAGACTGTACCTGCCAGGCTTTACAGATCACCGTCTCTGGCCATGGATATGGTACCTGTGCCTGGCAGGGGTGCTAGTGACACTATCAGGTACTAAGCCTGACTGGGTACTATCCCCTCAGGTAGATGGATGTACACTGGACGCAGGTCCCTGATGGGACTGTCCAGAGCCACGTGCATGTGGTCTTCTAGGACGGTCTATGGACAGCCCACCCCCAACATTGCTGGGGCTGGTACTGGCACTACGGGAATGGCTGTGACTTGAGGGATGTCCGCCGCAACTGCCAGCTGCTGATGTTGCTGGCATACGTCCACGTAGACGACTCAACTGTCCCGCACTGTCCTGACACATGGACATGACATTGCGGAGGATATCTAATGTCTCACCCCAACGTCTATGACCTCAGTCTAATGACGGATGGCACCTGCTAGGTCATGGATACTGTCAATTATGGTGGTGTTATGTGCCCTCTATGCCCTTAGTCCCTGTCTGGTGTACAGTTCCATACATGCCTGTGCCTCCATGACAGCCTGGAACATGCGTGAGGTTGTAAGACCTGTGGCACATCTGCCAGTGGCATGATGGGCAGCAGTGCTCTGACGAGAACCCCTGGACATCTGCCTGTGTGGTACCCTTCCAGACATCTGGGTATGGCTGCTGTGTTGGGATGCATGTGCCATAGATATCACACTGTCCTGGCCAATGCCGGTTGTATGCTGTCCCTCAGCTAAGGGCATTGGTGATGGATGTATTAGCAGTATGACTGTGTGCATGAATGGGGTGGACACTTGTGTACTGTCGATTGTTGGCCCAACGACAGACCCTGGCAAACATGCCTGTGCCTCAACACACCTATCATCATTATCACTATCATGCTCAGTGACATCAGTTTCCCTGCTGCAGTGAACCAGCCCAAAATCAGCACCTGTGACAGGGAGACAGGAAACACACTTTACGACCTGTACATGATGTCTGCACACATGCTCACATGCACACATGCACACATGCACACATGAACACATGAACACATGCACACATGCACACATGCACACATGAACACATGCACACATGCACACATGAACACATGCATACAAATACACTCCTCACTACAACAGACACACACACACACACACACGCGCACACACACACGCACACACCACCAGCAATCCAGAACATACTCAATAGCGTGTGATGGTGGGGTACAGAATCACAAGCCAAACATTTATATCAAACGTGACAGCATGCAGGACATGTGTTGCTCAACAGCATGCAGTGTGAGTGTAGACAGCCCTTGCTAATAACAGTATACATGGCTTTGATGCATGTGTGTTTTGTTCAGTGATTGGCCTCACCCTGGAATGCAATGTGTACATGGACACAACATTGCTGTGCAAGTATTAACAGCTCTGCAATGTCCAGTGCACCATCACTCACAGGTATGCATAGCATGGTTGGATGTGTATCAGTGTGTCACATAGATATCCATTTCTGATTAGAGCATCTGCGTCTTTAGCAGATAATTGTGGACACAGGTTTAGCACATGCATGCCATGTATACACACAAGATGAGTGGTGCATGTATACCTGATGGAATACCATTGCTCAACATAGCCATTGTACAGTGGTTATGGTGAGTGTATGACATATTGTGGACATGCCAGTGCCAGCCATGACATGGCATGCTAACACACAACTGCAACATTAAACATCACACATACACAATGTGTGTCATGTGACCTATACACTCAATAGCATTACAAGACATGTGTGTCACTTTGTACAAATGGTGATTGCTATGCATATTGTGTATAAGTGCATATGTTTGCACACACACAACATTGAGGTGCATAGCAATTAATGATATGTGTAGTACTGTGGCCACTGTAACTGGATGTGGTGTAGTAACATGAGACATCATCATGCAGCATCATGTGGTCACTCAAGGCTGCTAATGTGTGCCAGACCGGCACATAGCATGCTGTATATGAACTGCAGTACCATGGCTACATTCACCATTTCACAGCCAGTTGTTACATGGGTTCGTAAGGTGCCCCATAGGGGACATTGCCTAACATGAATGTGTTATGTGTTGAAGAGTGTTGCACAGCCACATGAAAGGACTCTACCCCTCAGGTATATTATGTGTGCTGTGTGGATGATATTTGGGATACTGAAGTGTGACCTTAGAGCGGGTGTCTGAATACGCCATGTGTAGCATGTTAACGTGTACTGTGTATGACACAGTTGTGTGTGTTGTGTGCATGTGTATCAACTCTGCCTGTCCAACATCCACTATAGTGTTGCCACAATTGTGCAGGATGCTCTGTGTATTGCCTGTGTTTGAGTCAGCTGCTCACATTACTGAGATGTGCATAGTCTCACAGCAAACATGCACAGCATGCATTATGCGCTGGTGTGTGACGTGTACATGGCCTACACCTCACCTATGACATGCACATTTAATTAGCAATATTAAATGTAGAACACACTCACCAGCATGGGTCTGCTGCCTTGCTGTCACACCAGAGGGACCTACAAGGATATGAGACAGTTTGTCAGTTGCAACAACTGTGGCATTGCTACTGTGTGTTTGCAATCTTACAGTAGTACGACTGTTGACAGTCACAGGCCTGCATATTATATTCCGAATTATTATCATTGCACAACACTAGGCACCACATCTTGTAACTACACACTACACATCTCACATAAGCATGATCTACCAATAGAGGTTACAGTAGTGTACAGCTATGCCATGTTACCTGCACGCTCCATGTCAACTTTCTGGGTGGCTCCGATCTCCATGATAATACATGTTAGTTGTTGTTGTTGCTGTTGCTGTTGTTTGCCAGGAGCCACCTGACTCAGGAGCAGCTCCTCCACTCTGGTGGGGTGGGGGGTTGATGGCTACCCCACCACCTGTGGCAAACTGTTGTCTACGGATATTAGACACACGCTGACGGACATGTCTAATTAAATCACTGCAGTGATGGCGTACCTACTCATATGTCCGGTTATGCATGCCTATGTCATTTACCCTACGGACAAGATCTTGCCACAGTGCAGTCCGCTCATGCTGGTCCTAGCTGGTTCTTGAGAACAGCATGGTGTAGTGCTGAACCATGGTGTCTGTTATAACTTCCTCCTCTGCTGGGCTATATGAGGGATTACGATGGTGGGCCATGACCCTGGAAGACAATGAAACAATATGTGTGAGCAAGTCAAGTGGCACACTTAACATTCTAAAGTACAGATATCATTTCTCTGCCATATATAGCAACCTACTGGCTGTCAAAGGATACACACTTTCAATACCACATATCAGTGCTCAACCCACAACTGCCTGACAGTGCCTGGCACACTCTATATATCAAACCATGTTTTGCACAGCAACAAAGATAAACCAGTATGTAAGACTATACAACAGTACATGGCACACTGTATGCGACACAACGCACCACCTAGCCACAGGGGGTATATATCAAGCTAATGCATAACATAACATGTAATCCATTGCAATGATTGTAAAGTCCAGTCACAGTATTACCAGTATACCACACTAGTCATTGATGGCAAACCCCTGCCTAACATATGTGCTCATTCGTCAATATAGGTGGCATACTGCTGTACTACACTATACATGTTGCTAGATATGCACCTATATCCTGTAACACACATATGACTGAGACCATGGTACAGGCATACACACACACACACACACACACACACACACACACACACACACACACACACACACACACACATCAGACATACATACCAGACACAAAGGTATGGCAACCCACATGCCCTTTACCTGTGTACCATACAGTACTGTGTGTGTCAGTAGTTACAAGACCTTATGCCTGAGGTATGTCATCTGTGAGGACTACGGGGAACAAACAAAACAGTGGTTCCAGGACATGTGGACATACACCATACTGTGCTGTTTAGGCATACAGCTTCAGGTAGTACTACAGTTCATTCAGGGGTTGGATTCACCAGCAGTAACACTCAATAAGCATACATGTACTGCTATAGCCTACAATGGGACACCCCAGTTGACACCAACAGACTATGTCAGACCGTCTGGCATACTGCTTTTTCTGCCTAGCAATAGCATACACATCTTTTGCTGGGATCACAGCTAGGGCACTAAATACCATGACAGAAACAGTTTCCCACTTAGCTATCACACATATACAGAACTCTGACACATTCACCAACACATTCACCATCACACTCAGTCAACCTCACAAAGCAATTATTGCAACAAGTACATGTGGGTGTGTATCAGTTCATAGGTAGGTTATAGGCTATTGGCCCTAGGACCTATAGATGTCTAGCCATATGCTATCCTGGCCTTTGACACACAGGTAATTTCATTTCATGTGGCCCTGTCAAGCAGAGCTACAGAGGTGATTCCCGGGGTATATTTCCTATCTCACATACAATCATCAGGTTTATATATGACGACTGTTAATTAGGAGCTTTGTTTGCTATTGATAGGTGGTTTGTTCCAAAGTATGGGATGTATCTGAGATAGGGATCTATCCCTCCAGCATGTGCTGTTTATTGAGGTGACAAGGGTTAGGTCCCTAGAGCATGTAGCTCGTAGGGATTGTGATCTGTTTACGTGGAGAATGTCCAACAGCTCTGGGTTTCACATAGCTTTGCATGTTAGGCAGAGGTCACCTTTGGGTAAACGGTATGCGACCCAGTCTAGCTGTGGTTTTGTAGGATGGTCTGCATAGGGCATCTGTTTGAGGCCGGTATTACTCTTTGTGAGGTATGTCTGTGTCCTTTCCAGTTGTTGTAGATGTCTTGTGAGGTACATACCACATGGGGCATTGTACTCTATAATGGGTTTTATGTGTATGGAGTAGAGGGGTACACTGACCTATACTTCCCTGGATGACACACCTTTTTTGATTACATGTGCCACGTAGACAGATTACATAATTAGTGTGGCACTGTGACTATCAAAGGGGAGACTACTGCCCACCTGTGTCCCATGGTCTCTTATCACACCTTCAGTGTTAAGTAGACTACCACCTATGTGGTAGTTAATGGGCACTGAGTTTTTGCAAGGAGGGATGCCAATGCAGTGTCAACATTGAGCTTGAGTCCATGGCTTTGTCACCAGCCATCTGTTGCAGTAAATATGACCCTGTCTCTCTCTCTCTCTCTCTCTCTCTCTCTCTATATATATATATATATATATATATATATGTATATATACACACATACATATAAACATCCATATTGATATACATATAGGCACATATACAGTCCACCTTTCATGGTGGGAATATCAAGTATGGGAAGGTTGTGAGGTATACAGCTATGTCATAATATTGCACAGTGTTGTGCGGAATGCATTGAAGGTGTTCTCAGCCCATGTAGCTTTAGCAGGCCTCACTGGCTGCAACACTGCAAACCTGACGAATCATACCTACAGCGTTCAACCACCACATGTCATATACCAGCACTGTATGCTGTCCGGTTTGCCACACACACTACAACCTTTATAGAAATATGCACATAACAACCTTCAACAACATATATATATATATATATATATATATATATATATATATATATATATATATATATATATACATATATATATATATATCCACCTTTCACAAACAGTTGCAGTATGTCCTTTGCTCTATGCACATGTACAGATGCTAATATATCTGACACAGACAGATCTCTCCGTATGTGTGTGCCATACACACACATTGACCACACTGTTGTAAGTCCATGTACCTCATGGCTGACCTGTTGGGCCTTGCTGCAATATGAACAGGTGTCACATGTGAGCACACAGTAATATTAGAGGGTGTATATATAGCTGCAAATGCTAAATTACCATACTAGCCTGGTACAACTGTTGCCAATGCTAAGCTACATGTTAATATGACTATCATGCATTTGTTACTCTGTCACATCCATCGTTATATAGCGGTATGCGCTACACCCCCAAACAGACATTGTCCACACTACTGTACAGAACACAGATAACATGGTTCAGAGGTTTGACATTTAATGCTGAGCTACATAGATCACAGTTATGTCCCACTGTACACAGCTACACACTGATTTGTCCATGGCAGTAGTTATGCAGGGCATCTGTGCATAGATACGTACTGCTGCCACATATTGATGTTTCAAAGTATGTAGAGTGGTCTTCAAATACATCTACTACATGCCAGTAAATACATATCTGTTATATGCCTTTCCTTTGTATGAGTTCGTAGTTTTCAGTTTTCTGTATCTTTGGCTTAATGTAATTCTTTTATTTTTTTTTTTTTTATGTTTTATTTTATTTTTTTTTTATTAGTTTATTCATTTTTTTTCCACTGGTGTGGGTCGGGGTGTGAGTCTCTCTCTCTCTCTCTCTGTCTCTGTCTCTGTCTCTGTGTCTCTCTCTCTCTCTCTCTCACCATCTGCAATGGGATGATTGCATGTGTGGCCAACAGGTACAGCCTGCTTTTATAGGTATCTGCACATGTGCATGTGATGGCCTCTGCACCAATTGGTGGCCACCATTTGGTAATTGCATGCAGCCTGCTGTGTGATAATTGTAGTACTCACTGTCATAGCAACCCAATGCTATAAATTGCTATGTCAGGTAAGCATAGCCCTTTCAGCTTTCCAGAGTGGGGCCCATGCTTGTTTGCTGTGGACACAATTGTGTAAGTCAGAAGGTTGGTATAGTTCTTATATCTGAAGCTAGGGGTGTAGCCAGTGATATAATTGTTGTACTCAGACCTGAATGTTGCCACTTCCACTACACAGTTGTCAGTGTAGAATTGTACTCACCCCTACATATGCTAACACAAGATACATGGGAGTATGTAGTTTCTTTTCTACTTATACAATTAACTGCCATACAAAAGTAGTTATTGAGATGTATTCATTTGGCACATGAACTGTTTGTGAACTGCTATACTGTGAATATTTATTTACTCACTTCTGAACAGTTTGTGCTTTTTTTAGTGTTGACATTAGCACAGGCTGCTCAAGAAAACTGTACAAATTTCTGTACTGAGTATGCCTACCTACATCCTTGGTAGACCCTGGACACACAGGTTTATTGTACATTTGGGTAGGGATGCAGTAGGACAGAGAGCATTATGTATTAATGTGTGAACTTTATCATGCTGGACTTATAGGGTTGATGTGTACCTGTTAGTTTACCAAGGCAAGTAGTCTGTCTGCGTAGCTCCCAACTGTGGACCTATCCGGATGGTAGCCAGAGGTTAGCCTGTTATTCTTTGTGCACCACACCGATCTTTTCAGCACTGGAACAATGGCATTGTCACAGTTGGTTGCTACCAGTACATGGCTACATCCCTTTGTATTTCAGTGTTGTACTCCTACATAAGGGTATGCTTATGGAACTCCTTCCAAAGCTATTTGCACAGTGTGTAACAGCAGAATAGCTGATATGCCTGTGTGTTTCTGCCTCTGCCAGGCCTCTCAAACACTCAGATACATATTTGAACAGACTCAGGGTAAAGTAGGTTGAAGTGAGGTACACCTTTACAATATTAGAAACATTAGGTTGAGACTGTGAGAGAACCAGAGCATATGGATTAATACACATTTCCTGAAGTACAAGTGGTGTCTAACTCTTACTTATTGTCATTATTCATTAAGTGTAATTCACCACCTTTCTGCCTAACTTCAGTAGCTTTCAGTGGGATTCAGAGGGACACAGCTAAAACCTGTCTCGGAATCAGGGACATGCCTGAAAATTAGTCACAGTTGGGAAGTATGGCCTCTGCCCTAATCAGATATGCTAGTGTTTGTCCTGCTATAATACTGTGTGGGGGTTGTAAAGTGCTGCTGTAACATTATTTCCTGCTAGAATGGCTGGTTCTCTTTTGACAGTCATGTAATGCAATTCCACAAGAACTGCTGGTAAAGATCCACAGAACAGGATTTGTGTTATGGCATTCCTATTTGTCCTTTACATTCACTCATTCTGATGCATGATATATTGATTTCAGCACCAATTTGTTGTATGTTTACCATGGCTCAGTGGTACTTCATGCAGTCTAGTGTGCACAAGGTCCAGGGTAAAAGACTGACAGAGGTATTTTATTTTGCTGCTGAGCAGAACAAGGGCCCTGACATACAGAGTGACTAAGGCACTTTTAAGCAATTGTAAGCGGGTTTGTGCAGATTTGCGTGATGCATAGCTAAGCGCACACAAGCGCACACAGGCACACACTTGCGCAAACCCACTAACTACTGCTTAAAAGTGCTTACTCCTGCTATCCCCCGCGCTCATTTCTTTGAAAGAAAAGAAAATGGGGAGATAGGAAAGTGGTGATAAAAGGGGCACAAAGAGGGGAAGACAGTAGGGAAAACAGCTCGGGATGTGCAGGAAAGGTGTAGGGAAGGTCCATAGCTGTCCATTTCTTTAACAGCAACAGCTGTGCATATACTAGTAATTTGAAAGGAAATTTGAAACCTTCCACCCCTGAGAGAGGGGTGAGGACAACGAAGTATGTTGTACTACCAATTAAATTTCAGTTTGTGTGTCCAGCGGACATGTGTGCAAAATGGGCAGCTATGTATGGGGCGTAATTTTTTGTGGGAGCAGATTGGCCTTTTTTTTCAGGTGAGAGTGGAATGTGGAGTAGGGGAAGTAAGTATATTTTGGGAGGTAGGTTGGGGAGGTAAATAGACAAGACAAACAAGATGCATACAGGGGCGGAGTATGACACATGGGGTGGGTGAACACCATTGATGGGGAAGGGTGTTTGGAAATCGCAAGCCCATGAGCCCACAGATGGCAACAGTGGAACTGAGATCCCCACCCATGGGCAGTCACCACTGCACCTTCACAGCCCGGAGGGTGGCTGTGCTGGGGGCTGCGTAGGAGGTGCAGGCTTACCCATGAGTTGCATCACTCTTGCCTCGAGCTGGGGTAGAGGATCAAAGACTGAACACTCGATCTCCCTACGCACCACAGCCTGGACCATTCAGAGGGTGATAAATGGCCCTCCTCCGGCCACGCTTGCATGGGGGGACGAGCCCCATCCCTGCAGCACTTCCACCTGAAGGTGGCACAGGACCAGTGGAGGAGGAGGTCCCAGGCTGGGCACCGGAACTGCTGGTGCCAGGTGCTATCGCCAGCTGAGGTGGGACAGGTGGGTCCACTAGCAACGGCCTTCCCATACGTTCTATGTTTAGGAGGATTTAATGACAATATGGATTAGTACTAGCCAACAGCATTCCAATTTAGTTGTAACAGCATACAGTAGTATTCCCATTAACCCAACACACCAGAGTTCCAACAGTTGAACAGCAAGCATAACACATGCATATATAGAACAACAGTAGATATTCCAACAGCATGCAGGATTGATTGGTGGCAACAGGCCACCAAGATTGTGGTATGTGAACAGGGCACATGCATCAAAGTAAGTGCAGATATTTATAAACCAGTAGGACATGTGTCCCAACAAATGTTATGAGATTAGACATACCCATTGAGGTGTGGAATTGCATTGTTTATGCACATACAGTAGGGTGTAAAAAGATACTTCCATTCACAACTTATATATACTTATAGTTTACACTACATTCCTATTGACTGCAGTTATATGTCCCCTACATGTATTATTACACTAGGCAATGTCCATTAAATTGTGAAATGAGTTTTGCTAGTTCTTGATATACCTGGCCTGTATCTGACATACAAACTGTCCTGGATGCAGATGTTACTGCTACATATTTATATATTTCATTTATATTTATATATATACATATCTGGATGTGTCCAGGTGACATTATCAGGTATATGTTAACAGCCCCCGACATTTCTAGCAGCACACTGACATTTCTGGGGAACACAATAACAAGCTACTCATTTGCCAGATTAACCTGTACATGCCAGCCATGAAGCGACAGTTGAGGACTGTATATATGCTTAACAACTACTGGCACTCCCTTCATCCACTTTATATGGGCCTACCCATGTGTGGGTTGACTGCACTTAATACAACAGTACTATTTCTATAATGCAAGGGTACAACAACATATCGAAGAAAGTGACACAGACACACTCCAGGAATTATACCTTTATTAATTACATTACACACTTTTCTAGTGGCTCTCTCATTTATTTGATATATCAGTGCATGTAGAGGTCTTTTCTTCAAGACATATTATACCTTTATTAATGGGTTACAACACCTTTTCACGCTGTCTCACTTATTTTATATAACAGTACATGCAGAGAAGTTATTCAATACTTATTATACCTTTATTAATGGGTTACAACACTCTTTTTCAGGCTCTCTCACTTCTTTTATATGACCACACATGCAGAATAATTAATAACCTGCCTGGTGGCACAGCCTTAGCAGCCTAGCTGCATAGGCTTGCTGATTCGCAGCACGGACACCTGCAGCTATGAAGTAAATGAAGGGATAGTGAGACATACCTATCCATAATATAGACTACAATAGCAATTCTTACATATTTCATTCCATGGCTACATACTCAGTAGTGGGGCATTTTCCATTACACAGGCCTCCTGTATCCACTGGTTTAGTCAGTCCTCCTTGCATCTCTTCAGGTCTGCGTAGTGGTGTCTGACCTGCTCACCAGTCCGAGGGATGCCTGTGGCACTGGTGAGATCATGTGCTAAATGGTTCCAGGCTTTCGCTTTGTACTCAGTGCCCTGAAACTGACCCTGCAGGAGTCTTGCATCATGATGATGGACAAGGAGCCAAACCATAACTTTTGACTCCTTGATGCCCCACCGTTGCACTCGAAAATGAGAGCCCTCTCCAACACTGGCCATACTGTCTGCAGATGGGAGCTACAACCAGTTATGGCAATTATTCTTGCCTATGGAGCTTAAATATGCCTCATTTCCCGCACTTATTTGTGAGTGGCCGGTTTTGAAAAATCTCAGCTAAGAGCAAACCTGCTTAGCAATGGGCAAACTTCCATTGATATATATGAGTGTGTTGAAAATGCATCCATATTTAAAGCTGTCATGGCTTAGTGGTTTAGTACTGTGATTATGGTGCACAGTATCCCAGGTTCGAGGCCTGGCATTGCTTTTTATTTTACTACTGGCCAGACCGGATAGGAGGTGTGGCTGTGTTTAGCTGACTTTGCTCAGCTTTGCCCAACGTTGCTCGACGTTGCTCTACGCTGCCCGACGTTGCCGACATTGCCCAATGTTGCGCTAGTTAGCGCGGTGCGCAGCTCTGCACGAACATGTGTTTGCGCTAGTTGGCACGATGCGCAGCTCCGCGCAAAACTATTGTGCTAGTTAAAGCAGTGCTAAGATATGAGCAATTATACTTCACTGTGCTTAATACTAGTGGGCTTTCCTTAGCAGTGCTTCACATTGCTTAAGATACATTACTTATGCATTTATCAGTATGCATGACCATTCCACCTTCTTATATATATATAAAATATTGTTCACTACCACATAGGCCATTTCAATGCATTTTACTGAAATGTAAAAGGTAAATGTCAGGAATTCTTTTTATGCACACATTTCCTACAGAAAATAGGAAGGGGAGTGGCGGGACATGAACCTGGAATGCCTCCTCTTTGTGCGAGGGCTCTACCACTACACTATTGCTATTTGGCTTAATTTGCATATGAGTAGTTTATTATCCTCTTCGATGTCTACACTGCTAACTGTGGCTAAGCAATGGGCAAACCCGCGCATACACGCGCAAGTACTGGCAGCTATATCAGGAATAATAAAAAAAAAGGAAAGCTTTACATTTTAAACTTGTACAGGGATTTAGAATGTGGGGGGGTGTAGTGTTGGGTATGTAGACATTTGAGCGGACTCGCTCATTTCAGTTGACATTTGCAGTTTAGGCACTTGCAGGGGCGTGGATATTTGGACTGCACGGCAGTCTGACACGCCCCCTGCACTTGTGCATGCTCCGTGTTAGCCTTAGAGTTGAGTCAGCGCGTGCCCTCATGAATATGCATGATGCGCTGACATCATACTCTTAGACTGCAGTTTCCGTGTAAGACTTAATCTTACACGGAGGATTAGTGAATCCTGGCCAAGGTTTTTCTTGACAATATCTACTATAGCATAAACATGGTTTCTCTTAACAATGTCTCCTATACAGCCCCATAAATATCTATCCCACATTAAATAAACTATCTGAAAAAAGTAAATACATATTTTATTTATCTATGCTTACTTTATAAACAATTAACAGTGATTTTACTTGGAATCCATACTTATTCATTTCATGGAGTATAATTTTTACTGCATTTTTTTCAAAAGAAACATTTCATTTTAGAAGCATATAACTGATATTGTCAGAAATGTTGTTTTTCCTGACTGTGCGTAACTAAGGGGATCTGCAATCTAGGTAATTATTAATCAGTGTGTAAGCTGATATTTTTCCCCTTCCGTAACTTACTTTTCATATATATATCATTTTCTACGCACTCTCTGTGTTTTGTCACAGTTTTCTGTTAAACAGAAGCAGAGAATGAAACTTTATCAGGTTGCTGATGTTCAGGTTATTTACATCTCATAGTTTTAGATTTCTCAGGGAATTGCTCATTTTCACACCAATGACTGAAATCTGCATTGAATTTGATTTTTGGCTTAGGACCAGTACTCTGGTATTACAGATTAACTTATTGTTTTATGTGTGGTGCTTAAGATAAGAAATTTTGAAATATGCAGACTTCATCATGTTTCTTTCAGGAGCAGGTTTTATGATCAACCATTTTTTACTCTTAATTTATATTTCTTCTGCATCAAAAAGTATCTTTCTTTCTCTCCTGTATTTCCCTTCAGTTGGACAACTTTAATACCAATTATACATGACAGAAAATTTTATCTTCTTTGAATTAGACTATGTCACATTTTCCACTCCTAATAGTGGCCAGATTCCTGTTTTTGCTTTCATATTTGAGACTGATAGTATTCTAGGGTGATTGAAACTATTTATAGGTTTATTATTGTGTGTCTTTCATTATTGTTTTGCAAAAATATATGTTAAAACCTCAGGGCAAGAGCCACAAAAATAAATAAAATGAAGTGAAAATGGTTATTGAAACTTGTAGTTAAACATGCTTCATATCTTATTATGTGGAAATGTGAACATGTAAATTTTAGTTAAGCTGCAAGCTTGCTTAGTGCTTGCTGTTTCACGTATGTATTTATTCGTTCTACATGTTTTTCCTTTCTTTGACACAACAAGTATCTGCTTCTCTTATCCTGGACTCAGGGAAAGAAACTTTTAGAGAACGTTTTGACTTTCTTCATAAGTGCTACCTTTTAAAGTGAAAGATTAGCTGTTAGCACACACGGTTAAGGAAATGCTCTATTAAGGGGTTTCTTTTTCTAGTGTAGGGTTTGATTCTGTCATTCTCTGTTTCCCTGCTTATGGCTCTGAAGAAATTATTTTACCAGGCACTGCTCTGGGGAACATGCACTTGATGGTCTCTTAAACTGCATGTCTAGTAAATACCTATGGTCTTTTCTGAAATCCATTCATCTGTAAACCATTTTCCCATTTTGGCACATAGGGTGAAGGTATCACTTCAACAATGACAATCAGCCAATATTCACACTGCCATCTGGGTGGCCCTGCCACAGTCCTTTTTGAAATGGCAGTAAATAATTATGCGGTACAATCTGCTGTGTAGTTAATCACAATATTATTCACTACACATATACTAATTAAAAAATCATCTAACAACACAACATAGCAAGACACTCACAGTGGTATTACAAAATTAAAAAAAAAAAAAAAAAAAACACAAAATGCCACAAAGGTATTAGGTTTAGTTTTTTTAATTTTTAGATGTCATCAGAACCTAATGCTCAATAAAAAAAATCTACTATTTAAAACATAACCACAGTCACATGACCACCTTCCTAAAGGTAAAAACACTTACTAATTTTTTTTTTATATTTTAAAATACTACTAATATTAACATTTTCTTTCAAACCTGGATTTGTGCAAGCACACATTAAAAGCTGCTACTTTAGTTTCATTCCCTGCAAGATATTTTTGCAGTCACCATCCCTTGGATTAACAAATACTTTCTTCAACACCAAGAATAAAAATACTTCATTTTAAATATGCCCGAGTGTGCTTAAATAGGACATTATTAATATCATCAGTTTTAATACCATATAAATGTTCAGCTATCCGAGTTCTTACATTTTTAATAGTTTTGCTAATATAAAATGCCTGGCATGATGTAAACAACTCCTGTAGATTATAAGGTTAACCTTTTGTTGGTACTAAACCCAGAAACATACTAATACCAAACATTTCATCATTAATATATAGGCATTGCTTATATTTCCCACATTTCTTCATATTCCCACTCTGTTTACTCATCATATTTTCATATTTAGGTCTCTCAAAACTGTTTTTAAAATGTAATCCTCCTTTATGTATAAAGGTGGGGTTCTTACCAATAATCTGTTCATCAATACTGAACATATTAAGAAAGATGTGATTAAAGCAATGCATAGTATTAAAACAGACCATGATCTATCACATCGCAAATAACAAACTAAACATTTCCGCACAAGCAGAAAAACTTAAAATATACACAGATAAATATAAGGGAAAAGTACAAAATAAGCAGTTTATTGATGACCCAAAAAAGTTTTATAGAGAATTGGGAAATAAGGTAAAAGGAATTGAAAGACTGCCAAAAACAGAGGAAGCTGATACATTTTGGAGAAGTATCTATGAAGATCCTGTGGACCATAACAAAAAGAATAAGAAGTTTAAAGGTACAGCATATGAAATGGGATGAAGTAACAGCCAAAGAGATTGAAACAAAGTTAAGAAAAGCTTCTAACTGGAAAACCCCAGGCCTAGATGCAGTACCCAACTTTTGGTTAAAAGTATTAACATCTTTTCACAAGGGTTTAGCCATGTAGCCATGAGTAAGAACTATTTATATGCACACCCTGAAGAGACACCACAATGGCTAACAACAGGAAAAACAATGCTCTTACTTAAGAGTGAACCTGCAAGCTATCCTAAAAATTATAGACCAATAACTTGCCTTCCAACGACATTTAAACTATACACGGGAATTGACGCAACCAGAGTTTATAGTCATTTAGAAGAAAACTCAATTATGACAGTAGAACAAAAGGACAATAAAAGAAAGTTATATGGAACAAAGGATCCTTTGTTGTTAAATACAATCATACTGGCGAAATGTAAAAAAGGAGAAGAATCTAAGTATGGCATGGATTGACTATAAAAAAGCATTTGATAGTATCCCACATTCATGGATAAAAGTGTGCTTAAAAATGTACACTGATTGACTACCTTACAGTAACCATGAAACAATGGCAGACCACTCTGCAGTTAAGCTATGATAAAGGACAGATTATTATCCCAGGGATAAAAGTTCAAAGGGGAATATTCCATAGGGATTCTCTGTCACCATTGCTATTCTGCCTTGCCATTAACCCATTAAGCTGTTTACTTAACAGCTTAAGTCATGGCTATAATTTGGCTCCTAGAAAACAACAAAGTCTAATGACTTCTCATCTTCTCTTTGTCAATGATTTAAAACTGTATAGCTCATCAGATGAGGAACTGAAAGCACAGCCGCAGGTTGTCAAAGCTTTTTCAGATGATATTAGAATGTTATTTGGTCTTGATAAATGTGCAAAAGCAACCTTTAAAGCAGGAAAACTGCAGCACCAGGAAAACATCAGTTTGGAACAAGAATGTGACATAAAAGAACTTGAGCAAGAGGGAGTGTATAAATACTTGGGAAATGATGAAGGATCAGCAATAAAACATGAACAAATATGAATAAAACTCAGTAAGGAATACTTTAGAAGACTTAAATTAATGTTGAGAACAGCTTTGACATCTAGGAACAAGATTCAAGTTATAAAACAATTTGCTCTTCCTGTCCTAACTTACAGTTTTAGAGTGATTGACTGGCCCCAAAAAGTGTTGGGTAGATTAAATATTAAAACAAGAAGGATGCTTCATGCTTACCAAATGATTAATAAAAATCAGTGTATACCAAGATTATATATTCCCCATTCCGAAGGAGGGATGGGCCTCCTTGAAATTGATTACATGTATAGATCTCCAATCATGGGACTCTACACATATCTACTGACCTCACAAGATCCAAATGTAGTGAACGTTTTGAAACATGAGGAGAACAAATCTAAGATGACTTTCTGGTTAATTTAGTAGAAGCATTTCAATGTCAGGAAGGAATGGAAATCAAACCAGAAGAAGATAAAAACCAGGCAGCGACTGAATGTGCCAAAAAACAAAAGAAGGAATCGAAGGTGAAGGACCTGATGAGAAGGCAAGAAATATGGAAGAAGCATAAATACAGCTGCAAGTATAGAAAACTTCTAGAAGAACCTCGTGTTAATCAGGAACAAACACAGGAATGGTTAAGAACAGGCAAATTCAAACCAAACGATAAAAGGATAATATTGGCAGCCCAAGATAGTGGACTACATACACACTGGTTTATAAAGTCGATTGAACATGTGGGAGAAACAGACAAATGTAGGTTTTGTAAAACTGAATTGGAAACAGTCACATGCCTTGTTGCTGGTTGCGACACACTAATGGGAGAAGGACTGTATACTGAAAGACATAATAATGTGGAGAGACTGTTGCACTGAGGATTGTGCAAACATTACGATATCAAAGTAGCTGAAAAACACTGGAAACATGAGCCACAAAGCATCACAGAAAATGATGAAGTTTATATCACATGGGATCACCCATTACCAATAGTTCAAAAGACAGATGCTAGAAAATCGGATATAGTGGTCTAAGAAAAGAAGACAAAAGTAGCACTGATCATTGAAATCTCCACATACAGTGAGAACAGTGCCTTGCATACAGAGAGACACAAAATCATAAAATAACAGGATCTGGAGGCAGAAATGAGAGCAATGTGGAAGAAAGATACCTGGACAGTTCCAATAGTAGTAGGAGCAACGGGTCTTATAAAAAAGAATTTACAATCATATTTAGATATGTTACCAATCCATGTAACCCCATATGAATTGCAGAAGGAGTCATTAATGGGCACATTGCAGATGCTGTGAAGAGCACTTTTGGCAGGCATCAAAGATTAAAACAATACTAATTTCATGAAATGTAATCGTGTTTTGACTTAGGAATGGGGTCCCTTCCTGTCATGGTATTAGAAACCCAAAAGATTTGGAGAAATTAAAAAAAAAAGGCTGAGAAATTGCCACAGTGATTCTTAATAATTTCTTTTATCTTATTTGATTCAACACTCAATTTGATCATCATAGCTTTCTCAAATTAATTTTTATTTACCATTGCTAGGCTAATAACAGTACTTTATACAGTATTGGTGTGAACTTATTATATCTATTGTTTGAATTTTTTTCATTAATGTATTCAGGCTACCTTCCTTTTAGAAACATATGCTTCAAACATAATTCCATATTAAACTGCTTATTGTGACCTATTGGGAACATAATTGTGTGGAATGGTATTAATGCTGGGCAAGCAGATGCATGCGGGGTAATTTTACAGGTCTAAGAAGCTGTGTATATGTTAGTAGATGGGGTAGTTGTAAACCAGTTTAGGCTTTTTAGCGCTATAGTAAAAGAGGTATTTTCTGGAAGTTTAGCCCTTCTTTATAACATTGTTCATGTTTTGATTTTTGTGATGCCTGAAGGTTAGTAAGGATGGGATTGCCACAAAGTTAAAAAGAGGAGGAGGTAAGTAGGGTCAAGTATAGTTTTAGCTGCATTGATGACGAAATGTTTGTTTCTGTAAAGCATTTCAAGTTTTTGTGAGTTCTGTGAGTAGCACTGAGACAATCCCAGTACCACTACAGCCCTAATGTCCTTTACTAATATAGTTAACCACTATAGAAATCAAGGTCAGTTCATATCTGCCATGTTTTTAGACTTGTCCAAAGCCTTTGATATGGTAAATCACAAAAAACTGTTCAAAGTCCTCTCTTCACTAAACTTTAGTAGCTCCTCTACCACCTGGTTCCAAAACACCCTATCAGGGTGTCAGCAGGCTGTACTGTTGCAACACCACCTCTCCTCTCTCCTGCCAGTTTCCTTAGGGGTCCCCCAAGGCTCTATCCTGGGACCTCCACTCTTCTCCATATTTACCAACCAACTCCACACTTCCACTCTTTATGCCTCTGTGATACAATATGCAGACAACTCTACTCTTATATGCACAGCCTCTTCCTTACAAGACCTCCACATCATAACCCAAGATTCATTTCTATCAGTTGAAATGTGGCTCACCAACTCCCAACTCATTCTAAACCCCAGTAAAACAAACCTCCTTCTCTTTTACCCCTCAAGAACTCCCTCTACTCACCTAACTTTCAACCTAGAGTCCAAAAACAAAACTATTATCACCCCATTAATGCATCCTAAACTGCTAGGGGTCGAAATTGACAACAATCTGAAATCCTACATCTATATTGTCCAAACTATTAAAAACGTTCACAAAAAATTAGGTCTTCTTTACAGAAACAAAAAAAAAATTTAACTTGATTCTCAAAAGCTACCATCGCCCATACACACCTCCTATCAGCTCTCCTATATGCCTCCCCAATACTAACCAACCTCTGTAAAACTGATTTTACAAAACTAGAAACCTGTTAAAATAAAATTGTCAAGTTTGCTATTTATGCCACACACAGGTCACATTACTGCACTGCTATTAAACAACTAAATTTGTTAGAACTCCCTCAACTGCTCCAATATAAACAGCTAAACTTTGCCCATAAAATCCTGCATCAACCAGACAAAATCCCGCTCTCAAAAATTCTATATAACCATACACTACTTCTGGAGCCCTCTGTTCCAGTGACAAACTTCTTTTAGAAACCCCCAAAGCTAACAGCTCAGCTGGGGAATCTCTCTTTTCAAATGTCATTTGTAAAATATGGAATAAACTACCTACCTCTGTTTCCTCAAGCTGCTCCACAGTAAAATTAAAAAAGCTCCTATCTACTCACTTAGAAAACACCAGATTTTGTTCTTGCTCCCCTCCTGGATAACTCTAAATTGTTCTGTATACCTAACCACACCTTGCTCATTTAGTGCAACTATACTTCACTCACTTATCTCATTTCTAATCTATCTTGCCTTCTTCCTTACCTAAATGTATATACTCAAGTATCACAGGTTATGTTATTGTAACCTCATTTTGTCTAAACAGGTATATGCCCTGTTCCCCACTATAGTGCAATCCTGGAGTTAGTATATATAGTTGGGGGGGCACAGCCCCCCACATAGTTTGGGTATATATTTTTTTCTGGAAAGAGTTATTCATTTGACTTGTAAGAATCCATGTCTATGATTTACAACATTTAAAATAGGTGGTGGGCTATGCCCCCACACCCCCCCAATGTGGGGGGTTGTGCCCCCCACTTCCACCATTACTATATATACTAACTCCAGGATCACACTACAGTGGGGAGCAGGGCATATACCTGTTTAGACAAAATGAGTTTCAGTCAAATGAGTTTTGAGTGAAGTGAGCTTTCAGTGAATTGTGCTCAGGCAATTCATTTTCAGTGAAATGGGGCTTTGACAAAATGAGTTTCAGTGAAATGTGTTTTCTATCAAACAAAGTAGACCCATACACACACACACACACACACACACACACACACACACACACACACATATCTATCTATATACATATATGTATATATATATATATATATATATATATATATATATATATATATATATATATATATATATATATATATATATATATATATATATATATATATATATATATATATATA
The DNA here is from genome assembly GCF_019279795.1 of Protopterus annectens. Taxonomy (NCBI): domain Eukaryota; kingdom Metazoa; phylum Chordata; order Ceratodontiformes; family Protopteridae; genus Protopterus; species Protopterus annectens. The sequence continues at coordinate 1,936,864,787 of NC_056739.1, read as the reverse complement.
TATATATGTAGCTGAAACACTTGATGTTCTGAAGGATTTATTTGCATAGATCCCATGAGTCTCCACTGTAGGAGGTTTAAGGTATCACGCAGTGAAAACTCTAGATTGTTTGTGTTTTCCTTCTAGTTTTTATTATATATAGGTATATCCCCAGGATTCATTAAACTCCGTGTAGGCTCCGTGTAGAGCCTACACTGAGTGTATCTGTGTACATGACCACAATCAGTCCTTGGTAGCGTGCAATGCATATTAATGAAATCCACCCACGTAACTGAAGTTTCATGGCTTGTGTCACTTTTGGCAGCCACAAAATGTTGAATCCAAGCACAGATATCGAGTCCGTGTAAAGGAGGGAATAGAAGGTCTGCCCTGCCCCAAAATATACAGTACACATCACCATGCTTCCCAACCTCTTAGAGCAAGAAATCTGAACAAAGCCTGACATAAAAGGGGGACAAGGGCTAAAAATAGGGACACCTTTTAAATATTGCTTCTATAAATGTGTAAAACAATGCAACGCACACTGGCCTTGCAGAAAGCAGCTCAGCTGCCACACCTCTCAATGCACAGTACAGATCATAGGTCAGGATGCAAGCTGTTAGGGCAAAACATCTGGACAAAGACATCAAGTAGGAGGTGGGGAAAAGTGGTAAAGTAGGGACCCTTTTTAATATTGCTCTTTTACACTGTTAGAACATTGCAAAGCACACCGGTTTTGCAGAAAGCAGCTCAGCTGCCATACTCCCCCATACATCTCAACCTCTTAACTTAAGAAATCTGGACAAAGCCTAATTTAATAGGGGAAACAAAGTACCAAAAATAGGCTCAGATTTTAAATATTATTCTTATAAACTTAGAAATCTGCTAGAATAAAATGATTTGTGTTAGCATGCGTTTTATGAAAGCTATAAAGTATGAAACTCAAATTTATGTCACTATTTATTGACCTCAGTCCTTAGATCATCCCAACAATTTGCCAGAAAACAAGAGATTTTATGAGGAAAAGGCTAACTATATGAGGCAAAAATTCTCCACATTCTGCAAAAATCTGGACAGTTGAGAGGTATGTGCTCCCTCCAAGGCACAGTACAATTCATAAGTCAGGCAGTCCGCACAACCTGTCAGGGCAAGACATCTGGACAAAGGCATCCAGCAGGGGTTGGGGAAAGGAACAGGCATATGGACACTATTTAAATATTGCTTTTTCAAACCTCTACATTGCTATTAAACTTAGCTCTCAACCTCTTGGTATAAAAGATCTGGACAAACCCAACAGTAATGGGGGGACAAAGCCTCAAAAACATTAACTTTCTGAAGTATACAAAGTCTGAAACTCAAATAACTGCCAGTATTTAGTGAATTCAAATCCTACTGATTTGCCACAGAAATCCAGAAAAATCGCAAATTTAATAAGGAACTGAACAAAATATGAGGCAATAATCAGGACAGTCTGGGAAAACTGTACAGTTGATTGGTACGCTGCCAACCTCTTAGGCCAAGACATCTGGACAATGCATGACATAATGTGGGGACAAAGGTCCAAATATAGGGACACATTAAATATTGCTGTTATAAACGTAGCAAAATGTTAGAATTACAGAATTTGTCTTAGCATGCATTGTCTGAAGGACATGAAGTCTGAAACTCAAAGGTATGTCATTATTTACCCACTTTAATCCTCACATCATAGTAGCGATTTGTCAGAAAACCATACAGCTTGTGAGGAACAGGCCAAAAAGTAGAGGCAAAAACCTGGATATTCTGTGAAAATCTGGACAGTTGAGAGGAATGCTATGGGCACACGTATTAAATACTGCTCTTACAAACTTAGAAAGATAATAGAATGACTGGTTGCGCATTCCCATGACTTGTCAAAAGGGTGAGAAGTTTGATCACTGTTTTCTGACTTCAACACTCAATGCTTTAATAATAATTTCCCAGAAAAAACACAATAGTCTGAGAATTAGAGCAAAATATGAGGCAACATCTGGAAATTCTGAAGAACTCTGTACAGAGGAGATGTATGGCTGTACAAATAGCTGCCATTCTGTCAGTACAACATATCTGCACAGAGACCAACTTAATGACAGGACAAATATACAGTAGCAGGAACCTATTTGACAGAGATGTCACATGGGAATGTGTTTTAATGTAACGCTATCACTTTCTTAGAGTGAGACATGTGGACACAGCTATAAATATGGGGAGACAAGGGCCAGAAATTGGGGTAGATTGTCAATAGTCTACATCAAAACTTATGAAATTGATAGAATACATAGGCTGTACATTAGCATGAACTTTCTGAAGTGTGAAACTCAAATGTCAGTCATCAGTTACTGACTGCACTCTGCAATGACATGCCATTGATTTGCCAGGGAAACAACATGTTATGAGGAAAAGATCAAAGTTATGAGTCAAAAAATGGACATTCTGCACAGATCAGAACAGTTGAGAGATATGCACCCAAATGTCTGTAAGTCTGGGTCTCAGTCCAGAGATCATCCCAGTGAAATGGTAAAAAGACACATATTTGAAAATGAAAACATCCAGACATCCTGGGAATATCTGCATAGTTGAGAGGTATGGAAGTGAAGTATATGGTCCAAACAAAGTACAGGACAGTGTACCTGCAGTGCAGAGTATTGTGATATCCCATTCCAGCCATTCTGTAATGATGATGAGTTAATGATCTGTAACAGGACATGGGACTGACATGTAAAGTATTCACCCAGGAGAAGTGTGTGCATTGAATAGGGACACACAGATGCCTTGTAGGAATGAATGCAGGGATAGAATACAGATGAAACTGCCACGTGTACAGCAGAGTAGGGCATGTCAATGGAAAATGGTTGTAGCAGCAACACCAAGCACATATCTATATGGTACAGTACGGACTGAACAGTGAAAATGTGTTGTCTGTGACTGTCACACAAGGTGACATAACAATCTAGTGGATGTCTGTGTGAGATAAGCATCCTTACATGAATAATGCAGAGGACATCTATCAGGTTTTGACATACAATTGAGGTAGGGTGCATATTGGGAAGCTGTCCAAAATGATATACCTGAATATGACTGTACTCTCAGCAGAGGTCTCCAGGATGGTGGCCACAGGGAAAGGATCATGTCAAACATTACAAGAACCAAAGACAATCATGGACAATTTCTGAATAATACAACCACTAATTACATGCTTCTGACAGAATATATGTGATATGGAGTGATAACAGATGAGCCTACAACACACACATGAACAACTTGTATGAGACATCCACAGTCTGTGAGGGTAACCAAGTACACTGTCCTGGTACTATAATATCTGCAGGAGGTGTGAGGACGGACACTGCCATACCTGTATGTGACAGTATGGGCACCACAGGCTCATTGCCTTGTGTGCATGGCATATATCAATGGCACAATTCACACTGTCACAAATGATATACATGCCATTAATGTTGTCAAACAATGATGTATGCAGTGTATGCATAAGGTGAACAGGTAGTGCACATGCATCTGGTGTAACAACATGATTTGTGCTCTGCACCATCAGACAGTCATGTATATTCTACAGAAAGAATACCTAGGTATGGGCAATAAGCTGTGTGATAGTGTACTGTGACAAAGGTAGTACACTTCAGTTACGCATCATTGGTACATGTCTAAGGAGGTACATGGAGAAGGCTGCATTGTAATCAGTTACTCGTGTGATGAATACTGGGAACCATGACATCATTATGCCCTCTGATGTGCATGTCTATCACATAACCAGGACATGTGTTACAGTCAATGGAATAGTTAGCACTTTGACCATATACTGGTCACACCTCACAATCTCTTCACGCAAGAAATCAGGATAAAGTCTAACATAATGAGTGGACAAAGGCACAAAACTATTGACAGATTTAAAATATTGATTGTACAAACTTAGAATGTTGTTATGTAACATGGTTTGTGCTAGCATGAATTTTATGAAAGTTATGACATCTGAAACACAAAGTTATGTCACTATTTAGCCACTGCAGTCCTCGGTGATTTACTACAACATCACAAATTTTAATTGAGACAGACTGAAAACATGAAGCAATGATATGGTCATTCTGCAAAAATCTGGACATTTGAGAGGTTTGATGCTGATGGATGTACCACTTACCCTCTACCCCAGGAAACAGGTCACATATATACTGGTGTGATTATAGGGTGTGATGTCCATATTATACTTGGATGTTGTTTCTGTTTCCAAATGCAACACATCCTTCCATGTGTCTCTCCAATGCAGGTATTATCATGGCTGTGGCAGCAGACTCTGGTATGTGTTGATACTGTGTGTATTATACTAATATCACATTTGCAGTCAATGATTGTCCACAAGCTGTAGTTATTCGAGCAGCTGTTTGGACACATCCTGTGATGTCCATTACTTAACTAAGGGGCATGCAAGGACCTGGCAGATACCCCTGATGTACTAACCTGACCACTGGACCTGAGATATATGTCACATCACACATTTCAACATAGTGCAATGCCACATATGTCATACCCTCGTCTAACCATTTGCTGATATAGCTGTTTTTGGACACATGTGGCAGTGTTGATTGAATACCACAGTGTGGCTTACCTGTTCAAGTTCCACAAAATGATAATGTCATCATGCATGCCCTTGATAACTGCTTTGTGGATATCTATCAAATATAAGGGACCTGATGTAGCAATAACAACTCACACAGGTCTGTTGCATACACCTGGAATATTACTAATATACATATCAAAGAAGTCTATAATGACATGTTGGTGTACCTCACAGTCAAGGAGAGTCAGGATGTCTCTATACATGCATGCATCAGGTGCTGTCCCCTCAACACAGGTGGATGTATGTCAATGTGCACCCTTGTACAGGAACATAGGCCATGTGAAGGGTGTGTTGAACTGTGTATTCCATCATATCATGAAGTTTTATATGATTAGTCATGCCACAGGTGATCTGTGATATTGTCACAGCACATTATTCCACGTGATAGGCTTGGAGTAAGCTAAGACAGTGCATACTGCCCATTGTGATCTGCCCTAGGGTTTTGACACAATCACACATACAGGTATCATGGACAAAACACTCAAGCTGGGGATTAAGTTTTACGTCAGTTGATGAGTAAACAATTGGCTCACTTACTGAAAACATCATGTGACAGTTGTTGAATCAACATGTACCAGTAGACCTGTCACCATTTGCAACACCACAAGGATCTATTATTGGCCATTCACTGTTTGAACTGCATTTCTCAACAGTTCTGGCTAAAGTAGATGGCCTTTGGCTTATCAAGTTTGCTGATTCTTGCATGTTTTTTGCAATCATTGAGTCCAACAATGGTGATAACATAGTACAGAAGGAGTTAGCACACACAACTGAATGGTGACAAAGGCACAAGATCTAAAAATAATTTCAGAAATGTGTGCTTATAATGTTGTCTGTCTGAAAAGTGGAGTTCCATGTTAATCACAATATTGACAAAAATCTTGCTATGCAGAAACCCAGTGATGCAAGCACTGGGAACACATTTAGATAGCAATCTGAACTTTGAACATCAAATGTCCAGACTGCTAATGAAAGCATCTGTTGTGCACATCATAGGTCATGCCATCATATTGACATCTTTGGATAGTATGACAGCACTGTATCCAAAATGCATTACAGCACTAATAGGGTACAATGCTCATTTTTATATGTACCTCCCCAGACAAATGTAGCAGCTGGAGAGACCACTGGGATTTCCCAGTAAGATAACACAGGGCCTACACACTATGTCATGATATATGTAGATAGATTAAAAGCCATTTCACTGTAAACTTTATTATATAAGATGACATGACCTCTGCTTGGCCCCCAGGCTAGTCTCTGACCCTGCCCTGATGGGAGTAACGCATATCCAAAAATGTAATATAGCTGATGATATCTGTTGAGGACAAGATAGCAATGTCCCACTTGCGGGTGTAAAATTTTCTTTGTCATGGCCAACAGCAGCTGTCTTACTCACTCCCAAGTTGGCTGCATTGAGAATAGTAACCCTACCTCTCAAGGTACACAGACTACATGCCACAGGGCTTAACTCACATGCCACTGCTCAAGCCTGTGGTGGAGTGTGTCCAACAACACTTTATAGCTGATGACATCAGCAGTATCTGGGGAGGTAAATATGGTAATAACAAAAAGGCACTCTGTAATGTCAGACACCAGCTTACACCCCCCATCCAGTTGGTTGTAGAGAGCACAGAACTACTGCCTATTTAACAACACTGACTACAGAACACAAGACTTAACAAAGTGCCACTACTCAAGGCTGTGTTGGTGTGTGTCCAACAACACTTTATAGCTGATGACATCAGCAGTGTCTGGGGAGGAGAATATGATAATAACAAAAAAGGCACTCTGTAACATCAGACACTAACTTACACCCCCCCCCCAAAGTTGACCCTAGAGAGAGCAGGACAACTACCTCTCTAAGGTACACTGACTACAGAACACAAGACTTAACATATGTGCCACTACTCAAGTCTGTGCTGGTGTGTGTCCAACAACACTTTATAGTTGATGACTAACATTAGACACTAGCTTACACCCCTCTCCTGAAGTTAACTGCCTTGAGAAGAGAACCCCTGCCTAGCTAAGTACAGATACTACAAACCACAAGACTTAACACATGTGCCACTGCTCAGGTCTGTGGTTGAGTGTCTCCAACAACACTTCATAGCTGATGACATCAGCAGTGTCCGGGGAGGAGAATAGGGTAATAACAAAAAGGCACTCTTTAACGTCAGACACCAGCTTACACCCCCTTCAAGTTGGCTGCCTTAAGAACAGAACCCCTACCTATTATGCTCTTCTGTCAAGATGCACACAGTTGGCTGCACTGAAAACAGAACTCCTTCCTATCTAAGTATACAGGACTTAACACGTGCACCACAGCACAAGTCTAGCTTATATGTGACTGCACCTGAACTTATAGTAGATAACATAAGTAGGTCATGCAGAAGACAACACATTGGGAGGTCTGTATGAAATGGATGCATAGGTATTAAAATACTGGCCATCCATGCCATTGGAGTAGCTACTGTAGGGTACACACTTATGCTAAGACAAATCACACACACACGCACACACACACACACACACACACACACACACACACACACACACATAAACACATATACACACACACACACACACACACACACACACACACACACACACACACACACACACACACACACACACACACACACACCAAGGTGGTTGTAGTGAGAACAGAACCTCTGCCTGTCTAATTACAATAACAACATAACATACACACCACTGCACATGTCTGATGTAAATCTGACTGCAGGTGAACTTATAGTAGATGACATCAGCAGGCCATGTGGGAGACAACAGGTTGTAAGGCTGCATAAGCACATATCTTTATAGGTTCATATAAGACTAATAGCCTGTTAGCACTAGGATCTCTAGAAGCCTAGGTGTGTAAAAACACAAGTACCTTATTGAGCGTAGTTGGACGGTGGTTTTTAGTAGACCATGTTTGTGAGCAGCATCAGCTGGCCCTGTCCATGATGGACACAAGCACCAGCTCAGAGATGATTGTGCAATCACTCAACCAGTAGTCAAGGCAGCCATTGAACAATGTCATTAAGGAGTACTACTTCACATGCAGTGGGTGCCTATTTCAGCCTCTGGGGTGGCACCTATGTTCCTCATAGACAGGCCCAGTTGGTGCTGCTGAAAAAATTGCTCTGCTAACAACGATCATCTACTTATGATTAATACGGGTACTTGTGGTTTTATACAGCTAGGTGACTACGGCCTCATGTATATGGATAACTATGTACTCCTACAACTTATACTATACAATATGTGAGAGATTCAAGTATACAATGAATCTAGAATATCTGCTTTCTCTCAGGTAGCAACAAACCTGATATCAAACACATTGTTGACACACACACTTCACCTTCTCAACAAACCAAATGCACAACACATACACTCAGATATGCAGAGGTACTCATTAGAAGCTTACCAACAGAGCAGAGACCTCACAAATGCAAACCGTCTGCACACATTACAGTCCCAACAGAACTCAGTACACATAAAAACAAATATATCAGTGTCTCACCCATTAAGCACTTAAGTTAAAAGTCCTCATCTAATGTTTTGGTCATAGGCATATCTATAGTGAGACACACAGATGTCCCCCTCCCCAGTTTGTACATGGAGAATGTCATGGTCAGCTACCTGTCAGGTGCCAGGATCCGCAAAATCATGCATGCACTCAAGTGTCTCAACAACAAAGTACAGTTGTATAAAATCTATTCATAACAGTAGATGTCCTTGCCTTCACTGAAGAAGTACTCTAACATATGGGATTCCCTGCTCATGGAAGGCCAACATTTGGCCAGTGTACCAAAGACTCACATTTCTTTACAGGTATGACAAACATCACCCAAATCCTCCTTGTGTAGCATAAGGCAAAATGGCGATGTTCAGGTCTACCAAAAACAGAACTGATAGCCCCAGTAGAAACACCAGTCCAAGGAACCCAGGAGGTAATCTGTACATCCAGGAAGATAAACAACTAGGGGGAAGGAAAGAGGGAGCAAATACTGCAGCAGTGAAAGCAAGGACATCTACTGTTATGGTAAGATTTTACACAACTGTACTATGTCCTTACATTCACTGCTGCAGCAGTCTGACATATAGGAAAGTGCCAAAGCTCAAGAGGAAACTTGGGAGGGGGAAGGAGCAGAAGAGTTCCCTAAAAGGCCTGAAGACCAGCACTAGCAAAACCAGTCCTAGGTCTATAGATAACACCCAACCTGTAGTGCTTGGTAAAGGTATGCACACAAATCCAGGTAGCTACTTCAAGAATCAAATTAGTATCTAAGCCCTTGAAAAAAGCACCAGAAGATGCCACAGCTACTAGAATGACCATTAAATGATGAAGGAAGGCTCTTGCCATGAAAAAGTGTAACAAACAGAAATAGCCTCAGAAATCCAAGAATAAATAGTTTGACTGTATACAGCAAAAGACCCAAAGATCTTAGATGAAAAGAAAAAATTAAATGATCAGAGTTTCTATTAGCCTTTGTGTTATCCAAATAAACCCTGAATTGCATATGCACATCAAAAGTATGCAGCACCCTCTCACTGTCAGCTTGCTGAGCAGGGAAAAAGTGAAACTGGTAAAGAAGAACTGAAACAAACTTCCAAATACATTAAAAACAATGAAACAGAGGCAAAAAACGGTCAGACACAAATAATTACGTTAGCGCTTTCGTCAAGTTTTAATAACTCAACTTCTTCAGACAGTTAAAGCTTTTAAGACTCCATTAAATACTCACTTGAATCACATGATAAAATGCCACATGACATCACAATACAGCAATTTCAACAAATAAATGTCTAAAAGCCTAAATTCTTTTAGAAAAAAATATTTAAACAAAATGCTATTAAAAATGCTACTTTAAAAATCTTTTAAGAGAACGTCCACCAAATAAAATCATATATACTAATAATGAATACATTTTAAGGGTCCTAGTTCTATTTCTAATCACCATTTTAAGCATTTTAATTTTAATATACAAGAAACAGAGCATACATCATTCAATCCTGGTCTACTATAGGAATGTGAACTTTTGTTTCAGATGTTCAATAAAAGGGGTTACCCAAAAGCCTTGTTGGTTGAATTGGTTAATGAGGTTAATACAAGAGAAGAATAGGCCATTTTAAGGCTATATTAGGAGGGAATAGGTCTGATAGAAGGATGAATAATCCATCACAAAGTAATGAACAGAGTATAGATGAATTTGATTATACATGTACATTCATTACTGCCTATAATAGTGATGGACAATACATTCAACATATTTTAACAAAAAATTTAAATATGATTAACGCAGTGGAAATATTGAATAAATTGGGTACAGGGTCTAAAGTTGTATTTAGGAGAGCTCAGAATTTGAAAGGATTGTTAGAGCTCAAAAAAAAATACCTGTATTATATCAGGAAAGAGAAAACAGAAAATGCTTTAGCAAAGCATGTGAAGAATGAACCAGGTCATTCATTTGTCTTTAGGGACATTGACCAAGTTCAGTATGATATAAGGGGAGGCCCTTTAACATTAAAATTAGAGGAATGTGAATTAATGTGGCAGATTAGAACATATGCCTATATTAGACCAGGATTGAATGATGTATGCTTTATTTCTTTTATGTTCATAGGTTCATAGGTTCATACTAGGCTATCTGCCCGAGGGCATTTACAAGCCTAGCCCATAGTTTTGTGGCTTACACCACCCCTTTAGTATGGGGAACTATACCCATTATTTTGCTGTGCCTCTGTCGAGCAGTGACACTGAGGTAATCCCTGGGGTATATCTGCGATCTCCCATCCATTGGTCAAGATTTCTCTTGAACAAGGCCAGTGAGGTGCTCTGCCTCACATATACCGGGATTTTGTTCCACAGCATAGGGAGTCTTTGGGTGATGAATCTATCCCTCCAGCACGTCCTATTAATAGCCGTGTCGAGGTTTAAGTCTCCCGCCCTTGTGGCTCTGACTGATCTAGATTTTTTGAGGTGAAGCATATTCATCAAATCTGGGTTTGACATGGCCTTGTATGTCAGGCAAAGTTCACCTCTGAGCAAGCGGTAAGCGACTGAATAGTGCTGGAGTTCTTTCAGTCGGGCAGCATAGGACAGATTTGTGAGACCCTTTATCCTTTTGGTGAGGAACTTTTGTGGCCTCTCCAGCTGCTGCAAGTGTCAGGTCAGATACATTCCGAATGGGGCATTGTACTCAATCATTGGTCTGATGAGTGATGAGTATAGGGAGACTATGACCTCCCTTGATCTAGATGTGAATCCCTTCATGATAAGGTGGGCAATGTAGAAGGTCTTCCTAACTACTTTAGCTACATGGGTGTCGAATGATAGGCTACTGTCAACCTGGGTCCCCAGGTCCCTGATAACTTCTTCTGTGCTCAGTGGATTGCCACCTATATGGTAGCTAGGGGTAACCTTGTTTTTCCCGAAGGGTATGACTATGCATTTTTTGGCATTTAACTTTAGGCCATGGCTCTGGCACCAGTTATCCGTTTCTGTGAGACCCTTCTGAAGGATATCTGTGTCAGATGTGTTTTCGACTATGGCCCAGTTTGCAGTCATCTGCAAACTTTGTCAGCCATAACCCTCCTGTGTTTGCTTGTACTTCGGAAAGTAGATGCCAAACAAGAGTGGGCCCAGGACTGAGCCCTGTGGGACACCACTTGTGACAGGCTTTGAGTCTGACATGGCGCCAGCAACTCTGACCCTGTGGGTTCTGTCACTCAGCCAGTTTGCAACCCATCTTGTGATGTATGGGTTAACATTTAAGCTGATGAGTTTTTCAATGATACCCGAGTGGGGTATTGTATCGAAGGCCTTCGCCAGATCGAGGTAGGCTGTATGAACTGCCTTTCCTCGTCAATGGCTTTGGTGACTGTTTCGAAAAAGTCAACCAAGTTTAAAAGGCATGATCTGCCTTTGACAAAGCCAAACTGGGTTGGATCCAAAGTCTGCAAATTCCCTATGCCTTTATTTATGAGGTCCATTATGATCCTCTCCATGGCTTTGCAGATAAGGCTTGTCAAGCTAATGGGCCAGTAATTTCCAGGGTCGGTGGAGGCACCGCCTTTGTGAAGTGGGACCACAGTTGCAGTGCGCCACTCACTGGGTACATATCCAGAGGTGAGACTATGATTGAACAGCTGTCCTAGCTGTGGGTTTAATTCCTCGTTGAGTTCGTGGAGCACACAGCCGGGGACACCATCAGGTCCCATGGATGCTGTGTTTTTTGCTTTGGAGAGAGCAGTTCTCACTTGGGCGTTAGAGATGTTTGGGGGGCTGCAATCGTTTGGTATAGATATCTCTCTTTTTGGGAGGAGGGTAGGGAGAAGTTTGCACTGAACCTGTCAGCCAGTATGTTGGCAATGTCTGTAGGATCAGTAATCTTCACATCATTTTGAACTAGTTCTGAGCATATCTGGGTGTTTCCTCCCAGGTTTCTAACATAGCTAAAGAAGGTCTTATGATTGTCTTTTGAGTCTTTAGCTATTTTTCTCTCAAAATTTGCTTTGGATGATTTTATGAGAGCTCTTAGTTTTTTACTTATAGTGATCAAAGGTGTCTTACCTTTTAAGGATTTTGCTCTATCTTGTAGTAGCTTCCTCCTTTTGTTGTAGAGTTTGTTTATGGCTGGGGTCCACCAGACTGGACGCTTGCCTTTGGTACAAAGAGTCTTTGTTTTGCTTGGGATTGCCTTATCCATGCAGTCCTGCATGGATAAGGCAGTCCTAAAATTAAAAAGCTTAAAACGGTGATTAGAAATAGGACTAGGACCCTTAAAATGTATTCATTATTAGTATATAAGATTTTATTCGGTGGGCATTCTCTTAAAATATTTTAAAAATAGCATTTTTAATAGCATTTTCTTTAAATAATTTTTCTAAAAGAACTTAGGCTTTTAGATATTTATTTGTTAAAATTGATGTATTGCGATGTCATGTAACATTTTGTCATGTGATTCAAGTGAGTATTTAATGGAGTCTTAAAGCTTTAACTGTCTGAAGAAGTTGAGTTATTAAAACTTGTTGAAACCGCTAATGTAATTATTTGTGTCTGACCCTTTTTTGCCTCTGTTTCATTGTTTTTAATGAAAGGGGAAAAAGTGAGGCAGATTAATACACTGGTTAAGTGTTAGCTCATTAACCACCTTAAGTATAAAAGAAAGGTTAGTGTGCAAGGACACTCTGTCCTCATGAAAGACCAAAAAAGGATGAGAAGCCATAAGGGCCTGCAAATCAGGCACCCATCTGGCATAAGGAATAGCTAACAAAAGAACAGTCTTCTCAGAACAATGTTGCAAGGAAGCTGAAGCAGCATGATCAAATAGAGCCTGAATCAACTTCTACAAAACAAAAGTAAGATCCAGGGAGGAGGAAAAGGCTTCCTGGGAGTTGTAATATTAAGGACACCTTTAAGAAATTGTTTCACTTCAAATCTACAAGTTAAAGGAGGCAAAAAAGGCAGACAAGCTGAGGTAGCTGATAAGTGGGCTTTAATAGAAGAATAGGCCAAACCAGCATTGAGCAACTCACACAAATAAGCGACAACACAAGAAACATCCACAGTAAGTGGGTCTAGGTTACGAGACAGACAACAAATGGAAAACCTCTTCCATTTAAGTAGGATCTCTTATTAGTACGTTTCCTGGCCTCCTACAGGATTTGCAGAATGTCCTCAGACAAATGTTGTGTCAATGAGCAATCAAAATCCTATCACCCACAGTGTCAGATAAAGTGTGGACAGGTGGGGATGGATGAGAGATCCATTGTCTTGCATGATTAGATTCACCCTGTGTGGTAACTTGTGATGATTGCCCCTGGCTAGATGCAGAAGTAGAGGGAACCAGTGCTGTCACAGCCAAAAGGGGGTCAGCAACAACATTTTGGGAGCATTCTATTGAATTTGAGCCAGGACGTTTGGAATAAGAGGAAGGGGAGGGAATGCATAAAGAAACATTCCCGTCCATGAAAATGAGAGGGTGTCCACCTTCCATACCAGAGGACCTGGGACTCTGGCACAAAATGTAGGGAGTTGTCTGTTCAGAAGAAAGACAATACAATAAACTTGAGGAGTACCTCAATTGTGGATAATGTCTAATTACTGCGAAGTATCTATACATGGGAGTGAGTTAAGGACCTGCTCAGACTGCCTGCCACAATGTTATGACTGGAAAGAATATAAACTGCCTGAAGAGTCAGTTGATACTTGACAGCGATATCCCATATCAGAAGTCCCAGCCAGCAAAGACAATAAGATCCTGTTCCTCACTGTTTGTTTATATACCACATCACTGTGGTATTGCATGTGAACACCTTGAGATGCCCTGAAGAGTAGATAAGATGAAAGGTCTGAAGAGCCACCTACCATGCAACCAACACATAGACCCACATATGTGGAGGTCCTCTCTAAAAAACAACTCAAAGCATGAAGACCTCCCAAACACAAGCACACCACACATAGCTCACTTTTAGAGAACACAGAGAATATCAAAACTCACATGACATTGTCTCACCAACTATAACATTAAACAAAATACACTAGTCATAGGTGACTCTATCATGCGACACACTGATGTGCCACTCACCAGGTTGGATAAGGAGAATGGCATGGTCAGCTGTCTGTCTGGTGCCAGGATCCACAGCATGACACATGCACTCATGTCCCTCAGCAGCAGGTACTGTTATGACTTCGTCATAGTGCATGTTGGTGTGAATGACTTGAGTCGTACCTCTTGGGACTGTATGAAGAGAAACATGATTGAGTTCTTCGATTATGTGTCCCAGGCAGGTTTGTCCCTAGCCTTAAGCAGCATACTACCCTCACCCAGGATGATGACTCAATACAAACAAAATAATTATTGACTTCAACAATTGTCTTTGCTACTGGTGTCACTCCAGGGGGATCCAGTAGTTATTAGGCCGGGATGACATGGTCAACAGACCATGCTGCTTTCCCCAGGATGGTCATCACCTGTCACCTTTTGCTTTTTGTTTGCTGGGCAAGGTACTTGCCTCAGGCATAGTGAATTTTTTAGGCAATGTCATAAGAACAAACTTTCTGATATGAAAATATCCTCAAAAGACAAACTTAAGGCTATGCTGCTTAATGTGAGGTGTCTAAAAATCAACAACTACACTTGATGGAGGCACGTTTTACTTGGAAAACTGATGATGTTTGTGCAGCCACAGAGACATGGTTTAGGGCCACTGACAGTACTCTGACCATGAAAGGCTATAATGCCTTCCACATTTTTAGGCATCAAAAGGGATGTGAAAGAACCAAAGGAGGAGGTGTACCATCTTCATAAAACACAAGTACATCTCAAGAATGTTTCAGCAGTAACACTCTCTGGTGTTACTACAAGTACAACTGACTGCTGGGGAAACCCCCACCATGTCATTGTTAGTTGCTGGTCTACCAACATGAACCATGAAACCATCAGTGCCTTCATGGACCTACTTGAGTCAGTCATAGTACAGCCCAACACTCTAGGCATGGGTCACTCTAACTATCCTTCCATCAACTGAGATACATATATGTGCTCAACCATGCTCACCCTAACGTTCCTGCACTTTGTAAACACAAAGACTATGGAACAGATTGTCTGTGCACTCACAAGGGCCTTGAATGGCCTTGACCAAGAAATCACCAGCATGGATGATCTCTATACCAACCCATTTGTCAGACTCTCACTGGTAATGTCAACCTTACATCAGTTATGTTCAATGTAACAATAGTATCTGACACCCTACCAAGATCCAAAAGGTGGAAAATTATCTGCAAAGCAAACTATACCCTCCTATGAGATGGCATATCTAGTTTCAAACCTACTGCCACCACTGACAGTAAAGACTTCTATATGGAGGTGTACAGATATGGACTGTATAAACAGCTTTACAAGTGTATAGAGTTAGCTGTACCAGAACGTTTCTAAACTTGCCAACAGAAAAAATCCACCATGGTGGATATCTCACAGAAATAGCTTATACAACATGAGAAAAAATCAGATGTCCAGAAAGAACAGGTATCAGTCTCAGCAGAACAATACCCTCCATAGCTTAAACAAGCAAAGTAGACATGTTTTGTAAAGTGCTCTAAAGTTAATTACGA
This sequence comes from Protopterus annectens, assembly GCF_019279795.1. Lineage (NCBI taxonomy): Eukaryota > Metazoa > Chordata > Ceratodontiformes > Protopteridae > Protopterus > Protopterus annectens. Next base: position 1,936,849,035 of record NC_056739.1, on the reverse strand, counting down.
AACTACATTAGCATCCATAGCTAAGGATAATCACAAGGTATTCTTTAGCTATGGCTGTAATGTAAAATGGAAGGCCCAGCATTGCACCAAATTCAGAGTGAACAGCACCACTCATATGAACCAGAGGACACAGCCAACCTATTAGCATACAGGTTTGGCAACAATTTCACACTCCTGTCTCCACTGATCATACCCCAGAGCATACCTGTTAACAATTGTCTACATCTTATCACCAAATAACTGGTCCTAATTGCACTTGTCAATGCCACAAACATAGCTTCTATGGGACTGGATAACATCCCTGGCTGCTTACTAAACAGTGTAAAGCAACATTAGCAGAACCACTGGTACTCTCTTCATCCACAGTCTAAGTACTGGATTTTTTCTGGCAGAGGGGAAAACAGCAACTGAAATACCCTTGCACAGAAGGGGTCCCTCAACTGACCCAGGATACTATACCCCCATAAGCCTGACCACACTTGTCTGTAAGGCCATGGAGAGAATCATCTTGGACCTTGTCAACAAGGACATTGGCAACCTCCAAACGTTTTACCCGAAAAACTTTGGGTTTGACAAGGGAAAATCATGCCTGTTAAACCTAGTGGAATTCTTCAATAGTGTCACTAAAGCCCTGGATTAAGGCAAATCATTATATATTGCCTATCTTAACCTGTCCAAGGGCTTTGACACAATCTCCCACTGAGGAATTGCAGATCTCACCCACCTGGGGGTTAACACATTTACATCATTAGATGGGTAGCCAAGTGGCTCACCCACAGAATGCATAAAGTCATAGGTGGTGATTCCACCTCTACCAGCAGACCTGTTACCAGTGGTGTCCCACGAGGGTCTGTGCTGGGCCCGTAATGTTTGGAATGTATTCCCAGAAAATCAGGGGAATAAAGAAGGCCAGTGCCTCCACAAGTTTGGTGACAATGACAAACTGGGGGCTATCATTGAATTCCCAAGCAATGTCAACATAATCTCAAATGTGCTTACATATATAAATGATTGTTAACAAAGCCACAGACTTAAATTACACACAAATTAATGGACTAGTGTCCCTTTCAGCAAAGGAGAAGTCTGAGTTACTTACACTATTAATAATACCCCCCCCCCCCATTTTCTAACTCAATGGTGAGAGATTTGCGAATGCGGGTTGTTGGCAAACTCACTTTTAATCAAGTGTCCACAGTGGTAATGAATGCCCTTTATGTTTCATAACTCATAAGTGAGGGCATAGCATCCAAAAATAAGGATATTATCACTCCATTGTATTCATCCCTCATCAGACCAATAATTGAGTACAATGCTCCCTTTGCATGTACATTACCAGACACCTGCAGCAGCTGGAGAGACCTCATAGGTTTTTCACTAAGGAAATCCAGGGCCTCCAAAACATGACCAACATGGAAAGACTAAAACCTTGTGAAGGTACCCTGTATCCTACAGGCTGCTGAGAGGTAACTTGTGGCTGGCCTATAGAGATGTCTCAAACCCTGCATTTAAGGAAATACTGCACAACCACAAATCACACTGGGCAAGAGTCACTCACTCTAGGGACCTTAACCTAGTCTGTGACATCAGTAGGACATGCTGGAGAAACCAGTTATGTCCACCACAGAGTGCCACTCCTATGGAAAAAGATCCCAATTCACATGTAACTGTGCTCCTCGATGACCCTATTTAAGGGTAACTGGGACAATTGCATGGGAAATTGTACATTTAGCCCTGGGTTTCTGCTATGTCACTCTAGGACATGGTCAACCAGTGCTGCTCATGGCTTTGCAAATACGGTCTACATATCTTGGTCTATAAGGGAACACTGTTACAACTTGGGTATGCTAGACAAGGCCTTAGGGCCATTAGTGTACTAACTTCCTATGAACCTAGGGCCATTATGGCAGTAGCCTCTCATGAACCTATGAAACTGTAAACCTATGGAGGCCTGCCAACATCCTGTTACACACATGGGCTGCTGATGTCATGTGCTATAACTTCAGCTGCAGTCTTGCAAGAATCAGACTTGTGCCATGGCACTTGCATGAAGCAGTGTGTTCTGTGGTCTGTTTACTTAGATAGGTAGGGGTTCTATTGTCAACTTTGTGTGTGTGTGGGTGTGTGTGTGTGTGTGTGTGTGTGTGTGTGTGTGTGTGTGTGTGTGTGTGTGTGTGTGTGTGTGTGTGTGTACTTGTGCTTGACATTACAGAGACCTTCTTACTGCAGCATGTGGAACACTGTTATTACCATATTCTCACTAGGCACTGCTGATGTCATCAGCTATATCAGATGTCTGGATGTGCAGTCATCCCACTGGGGTACAGTCAGTAGCTACCATGGAGGCCAGTCAGACATCACCTCATCCTATACCAGACAGATGACAGTGACATGGCTTTTACTCTATCCACATACATCATTGTGTGATTTGTAGGTCCTGTGTTATTTTCCTGAGAAAGCCCTCTAGTCTCTCCAGTTACTGTGTGTGTCTGTAGAGTAACATGCAAAAGAGAGGATAGGATTATACTGTATTACTGTTCTGGTGAGGTTTGACTTCACTGCTGTCATAGAGTCCTAAGATATGTTGTAGTTTCTGACATCGACATCCTTAGAAGAGCATTCACTATAACACTGTGAAAGTCTGATGCTACCAACTGCCTAACTTTCAAAGACTAATATAAGTCAAAGGTGCAATGAGCAGTTCAACAACAGAAATGCAGATATACTAAGCACTGTCAGCTATGCACACTGAGCATCAGACTTAAGTTTTACAAGCCTGAATCCAAACATCGAAAACAGGGATACAACACAGTTATTATCAGTTATACAGGGTGTTGTGGTGGGGGGGGGGGTCATGGTCAGTTGCTGCTATCTGAACTTAAATGATGTCTGCTGGATGAGCTCCCCACAAAGGGACAGACAGGACCATGACCCCAGGTCCTGCTATGTTGGGTGTGGACCGCAGACTCACTGATGTTGCAGTGGAACTACTGTCACTATGGGAGCCTGATCAGTCACTGCCACGTTGGCTGACAGCAGATGATGTTGCTGACCTATGACCATGAGGATACTGTTCCCCACACAGCAGATATTCCATCACAGACACTACTCATTCTGTAACAATCACCTCTCGGTTCATCACAGACACCCCTTGTTCCAATGTGTCATTCACCCAATGCAGTGAATCAGCAACACAATGGAGACAGTCCCGCATGTCAGACTATGTGACATCCAGAACCTTGAGCATTTGTCAGGGGCAGCCTCCATGATGTCCTTAAACATACACTGAGTGGCACGGGAGTTGACACCTGCACCAGGTGGAGGCGGACAGCACACCCTGTCCAATCACCCTTGTCAATCCTCCTGTGTGGCACCTTGCCTACACTTTGGCTATGGACAGACTCAACAGGCAATGAATCCGCAGTAACCTCTCTTCCATGATCAATGTGCTCACCCTCCACCTGTCCAATATCTCTGGCCTCAGTGGACTGGGTTGGAGTAGGGCTACAGGCTGTGTCTGATGGAAATGGAGGGGGTGGCTGTATGTCAACCTCTGTGTCAAATTCAACCACTGCACCCTCCAAATATGCCTTTGTATGTCAACCATCAGCATCAGAGCCTGCCGATTCACTGTCATTGGGTGGCACAGGTTCCACACTCCCATTGTCATGATCACTTGTGGTAAACAGAAAGAAACACAGGGATACATTAACACTTGCACTACTATGGTGGAATATATGCTAACAAACTAACAGTGCTGCTACTATTACAGAAAGTACAGCAATACACACAACAGGCCTCAGATCAAAATCACAAAGTACAATAATTCTTTCAGTTGCTCAGCACTACTGACATAGAATTATTTGGCTTTCCATCTGCAGAAGACATGCTACGCTGTACTCCAGACAGTCTTGGAAGATGTTAGGGAAGAGGTAAGGGTAACATCATCACAGTTAACAGTGACACAGGGGGTAAAACATTTACCCCTGTATGTGTGCATTAACTGTACTTTGAACGAGAACATGGCTGACAACAATCTTCAATTCCCCACCCAAAACAATACATGCTAATACAGAATTCACTTATTCATTTCAATTGTTTTACTAAACAACAGTATTCAATTGTGAGATATCAAAGTTTACATGGAAGCGCCTCCTGGGATGTGCTTGCTATCTCGGAAGGTGTGCCCGCATCCAGGACATGCTGTACTACACTGTCCTGGGATCTGTCTGAATCTGTCAGATTGGCCTGAAACTCTTCATTGGGGGTTAGTGGTGATTCCCTAGCAGGCCGTACACCAGTACCTATTCGGTCATGGATCACTAGAGCTGCTCACCTCCTTGCAGAGGTTATCATGTCAGTGGCTCTGTGTTTATATATTCTGGCATGCCCATGCACGGCACTGACATCATGAACAAGCTGTTACCATATTTGGCTCCTACGGGCCATATCTCCTCATTCCCTTTCCAGAAGAAAAGCAACATGTTGCCAAAGCCCATCAACTATAACTTGATTTGCAGTATCCTTAAAAGGGGGGGGTCTCCCTAGATTGACACACCTGAGTGATATACTTGTAGGTGTCCTAAAAGGCAAAAGAGGTATAGTACATATAAGTATCACATAACTACAAAAGAACTGTTTCCATATTAAAACAGAAATGGTATTATCCACTAGAGAAACATAAAGCAGCCCAAAGATGTGAAATAGTCACAACAGGCAGGATGCAAACAAGGAGAGTAACAAGAGCAACATATCCTTGTGTGTACCAGAACAGTAAAGTTACCTTTGCCCCCCCAAAAGAACAGTCCAATCTTGTTTGTGCCATAGCAGTAACCCATCCTTGCCCCCCAAAAAAAACAAACAGGCGAGTGACCCATTTGCTAACAAGACTTTTTGAAATGCTAAAAGTGGTATCAATGGACATGTCTCTGACACATTTGTACATCTTTATCAAACAGCATTCCATTTTCATGAATTGTCAATCCCATGTACCTCTGAAATGGTTTGACAAACAGGCCTGTGATATCAGTACACTTCTAACTAATGCCTGCAAATAAAAGTGTAAAAGCCTTTGCTTCACACTAGTCTTACATCCATTCCAGCATATGCAGTATGTACATGCAGTATGTAGGTGAAACAAGGAGCTCACACCTGTTGATGTTCAGTACTCCTCTGTACAGATATATCCTGATAGAAAAGCACTTCTGCAGTCTTCCAAACAAATACAACTCTCCTTACCATCATTTTGGCTAGCTACACATTTTGTTTTTTTTAGAATGGTGTATGTTATTAATGGATTGCGCCTGTCTGTCTGTGTTTCAAAGATGCACATCACAGCATAGGCAGCTGAATTGCATGCTAAACAACCAATCCAACACAGTGGAGCTATTAAACATGTTATAAAGCATCCATGTAGACTCCATGCTGGTTTCTCCTGCAGTTGTCAAAACTTTTGGAGGTCATACATCTTAATTCTACACACACAGAATGTTATGGCTTGCTGCTGCTTTAATCCATTTGTATGTGCAAGAGGCTAAAGACAGTGCTATTTCTGCTGCCAATAGGCCTAGGCCAATCAGGAGAAGAATTGTCAGGCCACTTTTAAGTTATCACTGCCTACATGACATGGACATTGTAGAGTGCTGCAGGCTGGTCAGGGACATAGTACATGGACACTGCGACATCTGGGGCCCTCAAATCAGAGCAAGATCCACAGAGAACCCATCCCAGTGGAGAATGAAGTATGTGTAGCCCTTCGAATATTACCTATAGGTAACTTTCAGAGACCAGCAGGGGACATGCTGGGGGTTTCACAGGCATCAGCATTGGGGATGCTCCATCAATTCCTGGATGCTATACTCCAACATGCCAGCAATCACATATATTTTCGCCATAGTTCTGAGGAGAGGGCCAGAGTAATGCAACAGTTGCAGCAGGTAGTGCACTACCCTGCAGTACCGGGTGCCATAGATTGCATTCATGTAGAAATGAAGGCACCACCTGGGCAACAGGTTAGCCACAACATTAACAGAAAGGGCTGCCATTCTGTCAGTTGGAAAGCTGTGTTTAACGCCAAGGCAATCATGTTGAATGTGTGTACTGGCAACCCTGACAGTTACCATGACTCATATATTTGGCACAACTCTCAACTGTAATAGATGTTTGCAAGGGGGGATATCCAACAGGGTCATCTACTGGGGAAAGCAGACTATGCACTGGAACCGTGGCTGATGACACCAATCAGAAATGCACACACACACACCCATGGAAGTACACCATAATGCTGCACATGCTCAAACCAGAAATGTCATGCAACAGGTATTTTGCCTGCTGAAGTGACAGATCTAGTGCCTACATACATCTGGCCGAACCCTGCAGTGCAATCCACAGACATGTACAAAAATCTTCACAGTATGTGCCATGCTACACAACATAATCCCGAGGGAACAGCTGCAGCAGGATCAGCAATGGGAAGGGGCACATATCCCACCATCGATGCCAAGGTCACCACAGCCACAGGCAGATAAGGAGTCAGGGGGGGGTACCTTCTGCTACTGTATGGGTAGGCAAACATAGGTGTGCTCAGTATACTCTTGTACTGGCTAAGAGACAAAATAGCACACTCACTCACCACCTAGAGGCAATAAACCTTTCTCCTACTCACATACACAGAGTAACATCAATGCCAGTCAACTCACACAACCTTTACCTTCCCATTTATTATCTGTGTACTGCTTGCATCAGTCAAATTCACCCCTGGACAAACACTGTCACAATTGCTGCATTTACAAGGTAAGTCCTGAAGCTGGGGTGTATTATTTAATAATATTATGGCATATCCTTGGATTTCATCAGCTGTTACAGTAAGCAAGTACAAGGTGGGAGATTTGTACAAACATTACTGTAACATGTGACAGCAGAGAGTTACTTGATGTGTATGTGTCCATTAGTAAGTAATAGGTGTCAGGCATCAAAGATTCACACAGTCATACCTCTCAAAATTAATGGTGATTACTGCATGCCCTCAGTTTAGCACCACTCATTTGTACTACAACATCATTGAAGAGAGGTATTTGACAGTACTGAGACACATTACAGTTTCTAACCTCACAACCATCACATGATCAAACAACAGGCCCAATGCAAAACAAGAAGAGAGGCAAGAGGTGAATGTCCTTGTTTGTGGCGTAACAGCAAATCCGCTTTGCTTGCAGTCAAACAACAGTCTATGTTTGTATGTGCCATAACAGTAACCTCAGATTTATTTATCCCCCTCAGCAGTACAGTTGTACCCTTTCATGTGGAGTTAGAGTAGCTCACCTTTGTCCCCTCAAAAGAACAGTCTATACTTGTTTGTGCCATCCAACCTGGCCTTCAGCTGTTGGCAAATGCATATATTATTGCCAGTTAATATCCTCACACATTTTAAGGCCAATGATATAGCATGGTTTACATACTGCATCTCTCATGGTACTGGGCAGATAACTGATGGATGAGCAGGAAGAATGGACAGATAAGACAGATCTGTAAATATGCCAGCGATAAGCATAACAGGTTCTGTGCTCACTAAGTGTACTTACATCAAAATACAATAACACGTGTGAAAATACCAGTTCTATGGTTTGATATCAGTGTACATTCTGCGTAGCCAGTTGTGTGAAGAAAGACATTGTTTTTTTGTTGCACAGCTGTTTGTGTGGCAAAGATGATAAGCCACTCATCCTATTTTTCTGATGGTGCATTGGAGTGAGAGTTGAAATACAGACCTATGTAGACATATCTCCTGTGTAGTAACCTTTTCTACTGTGTATATGTCATAGATTGCTTTTCCTCATTTCAAATAATTTTCCTTTTGTATTTGTTTTGTTTTCTTTTATAATAAATAATACTACAAACCTGTTAAAGAAAACACAATTTGTACAAATGAAGATGAGGTTGGATGTTAATGAAACAGGGGCCTATTGTGCACTGCTTCCTTGCATTTCCAAACCTTACAGATCCAAATGTAACAATCTGCAAGTCTAACCTGACACACCCACCTGATGTAGGCAATCACAGTTGCCACCCCTCTAACCTGACACACCCACTTGATTTAAGCAATCACAGTTGCCATCCCTCTAACCTGACACACCCACTTGATGTAAACAAGTACAGTTGCCGTCTCAACAACACAAAACAATACAAACACAGAGGGAGTGTGTACACGATGTAAACATCCCTACAGGGAGCCAACATTTTGGGATTCAGCAATTCTAATGAGTTCAGACCTCATTTGCATCTTCACTGTGTTGAAACCTTGGAAACTACACATACTTCTACACCAAAAGGCAACCGTGTAGCTAGGGAGCTGAAGAGCAACTGAATGTTGCACAAAGAATGGATATTACTTTGCTGCAAACCTCTGGTTCTATCAATTTTCTAAGTTTGCCAGAGCAATGTTTTCAACAGTTACACCAACCCTGGCCCTTCTCCCCCCATTATTTATGCCTTTGTCCAGATATCTTGTCCTAAAAGGTTGAAATGTCTGCTAGACTTTGGATGTGTACCGTTCCTCAGGGGGCATGGCAGCAAAACTACTTTCTGCAAAGCAAGTGGCCTCTCATTTTTCTAAGTTTGTAGGTGCAATATTTACAAAGTATCACTAGTTCTGGCCCCTTTACCCACCCCATAAATCATGGCTTTCTCCAGACATCTTGATCTAAGAGGATGAGAGGTATACCCTGTAGTGCAGTTCCATGTATACTTCTCAACTGTCCAGATAGATTTTTACAATACATTTTTGGTGTGTTCCTCATGAAATATGTTATTTCCTGGCAAATCACTGGGATGATCCAAAGACAGGAGTCACTAAATAATTACATACATTTGAGTTTCCAACTTCATATCCTTTGTACATTGCATGTTACACAATACCCTGTTCTAGCACCTTTCTAAGTTTATGTGGGCAATATTTAATATTTGTTCCTATTTGTGTGCCTGACCCCACCCCTTTTGTCAGGCTGTGTCCAGGGATTTCGGCTGGGACAGGGTTGCGAGGCATGGTTTCATGGCTGTATTTGAAAAGTTTTTGAACAGAGCCAGAATAGTAGCATGGACCCTACATGGTTGCTTTCTACCATGTCAAATTGCTCCAGCCTCTTTCCCTGCTTTATTTGCATGCTATTCAGCTGCTTATGCAGCTGAGTAGCATGTCACAATGTTTACATGGTGTCCACATGGTCACCATGGTTTCCCTAGGGTGCTCCCTTGTACAAGGCACTTACTGAATTTCAAATCCCACACTCCCGATGCGCACATGGGAAATTTCACTGTGTTAGCATTATGAATTACCCATGTGTGTGTGTGTGTGTGTGTGTGTGTGTGTGTGTGTGTGTGTATACACACATACACATACTTGCCAATCTATTTATATATATATATATATATATATATATATATGTATATATAATATATATATATATTCTATATATATATATATATATATATATATATATATATATATATATATATATATATATATATATATATATATATATATATATATATATATATATATATATATATATATATATATATATATATATATAATATATACATATATATATATATATATATATACACACACACACACACACACACACACACACACACACACACACACACACACACACACATACACACACTAGTTCGTGTCTGTCACTGACATACATGTAGTGTAGGGATAAAAACATTTATCGTAGCTGACATGCCTCTAACTTTCATTACTACTCTACCTATGTCTTTAGTAATTCTTATGCACTATATTTATTATCATCACTTTTATATAAACTCTGCCTACATCAAAAATTCAACAAAAATTGTCTAAACCCATCTTATGTATACTACTCACTAAATATTATCAATAAACATCAAGCATTGCACATACAAATACAGACACAGGTACATGCACACACATGTATGCACACAAAGACACACACACAAACATTTACACAGACACATCAAGACAAACATGCGCACACACACACACACACACACACACACACATACACACACACACACACACACACACACACACACACGCACATATTAAAACAAATATGCCCAGACACACAGATTGACACCATACATGCATGAGCACACAGATGCAAAAGCACAACTTCAAAACAGCCCAGTTTACCTAAAACATCTCAAAAACCTACATTAATCAAAAAAAGCTGAAAACAAAAAAATAATAAACAAAATAAAGTATTGACATTATCTCCCATACACATCAATATAAAAATAGATATACTATATTTCATAGACTATGCATAAAATATAAACACACACAATAGACCCCAAAAAGCACTGCCCAAATAAAGAAACTCCTGAAAAGTTCTAGTAAAATGAAAATGGAGAAAGGGGATTTTTACATATGCACCATGACTAGTTTCTGGGAAAGGAACTGTGATCATCAAATATCGAAGATTGCTTGGCTCATTATTTTTATCTCCTAATTTTCTCTTCCGATGTAGAAGATTATGTTCAAAGTGCAGTTAGTTAAAACAGACCATTATATTGCTCCATGCCAGGTGCCCTGTGTATACTTTAATTCAGTCAGAATCTGCTGCAAGATGAGCATTTCAACGTTTAAGTACATCCAAAGGAACTTGGCAGTATCAAAGCAACAGATTTAGAATGAATGGGCCTATATCATCCCAGTGGCAATGAAACTATTGGTCACAACTACACCAAGGATAGCTCAGAGAAGCCTAGGTGCATCATAAAATGGAAGTGCCCCAGAATCACATAAATAACAGCAAAAAAAAAATTCAGTAAAATTAGCTACGCCATACCCACTTTGTGAAATGTGTACATCATTACCTCAGTTACTTATCTATCTTTCTATATATAGATGTATTTTGATACATCAAAAAGTCAATACATCAAAAGGCAACTGATTGAATTGAACAACTTGTTGATCAGCAGCTTATTGAAAATAAAAAAAAAAGAAAAACAATGTTTTTTTGCAGGGGCAAGCCCCCCTGCACCCAAGAAAATCCCTGCTTGTTATAGTTACCAACTCCTAGATTGTACTACAGTAGGAAAAGGGTGAATTTCCTGAGCCCCACTGTATCACAATCTTCAACAGTAAAAACTGGTACATTCCCATTCGACAGATTGTCTTTTGACAACTTGTATGTAATCTATACATCTCTCTATGTGTGTATATGTATATATATATATATATATATATATATATATATATATATATATATATATATATATATAAACACACACACACACACACACACACACACATATATATATATATATATATATATATATATATATATATATATATGTATATGTATAGATCTAGTTTGAAAGGTTGAAATTCCAAAACTTCAAAATTCAGTCTGCCGAGACCAGACTATCAAAGGTTTGGAACTTCAAAACACTAATAAAATAAAAAAAAATGTTTTTTTGCAGGGGGCAAGCCCCCCTGCATCTCCCACACCCTCTGTTAAATAAATAGTCCAACTCCATTACTACATTACAGTGACTAAAATGGTAAATTTCCCATTTCACTCTTTATGACGATCTCCATTAAGAACGTTTGAAGTTCCAAAACTTTGATATTGTGATCTCGGCAGACTGAATTTTGAAGTTTTGGAATTTTGACCTTTCAAAGTAGACCAATATATATATATATATATGTATATATATATATATATATATATATATATATATATATATATATATATATATATATATGTAGATAGATATATAGATACATATATATATATATACACACACACACACACATATATATATATATATATATATATATATATATATATATATATATAGATATATATAGATATATATATATAGATATATATACTTATATAGATATAGATATAGATATACACTTATCCTAAATCCACAGTGGTCAACCAGGACATTAAAAGAGAAAAGAAAAAAATGGTAATGTGTAGAACTTGATTACTCTGTTTTGTTTACAGTTACATTTCTATTTAGAAAAAAAGAAAAAAGTAAATTACAAATGCCATGAATACTCAAAAATAAAAATAAATTACAAATGCAAAGGATACTCAAGAACACACTCACTGCCTATGCAAACCAACTTGTCAAACAAAATACATTACATTGCCCCACAAGACCTAGGGTTCTGTCTGCCAGGATATGATAAGATTGTCTGTGCCATTTAAAACACAATGCAACACACACGTACACACACATTATGTTCTGGATTCATGAATGCCTGTTCATCATGCTAAGCTCATGTAAGCAATGGGCAGTGATGAGAATGGCATTTGCAATTCATGAAACATCAATATACGTATGTTGTAGACAGCGGGAAACAAGGGATATCAAAATTATATCCTAACAACCATATAATATGCTGTACTGTATGCACACATGACACACTCAATTATCTGTAACATCAGTGATATGATCAGATACAGCCACATGAAAACTTTAAAATATGTTAGGGATTGTCCCAGCCATTGCAACCTGTATCTTCAAAATGGTCTAATAGATTCTGATGCTGGTGATGTTACTAGATATTGCCCTTAAAGACATTGGGTTTTTAGATCACATTTGACCTACCATGGGCTCCATGAAATTGAAATAATTTTCCACTACAGGGTAGACAGGGTCACCAAACCGGAAATAGTAGACAGCTACCAGCCCCATCTGAGGTCTCATGAGAATAGTGGACAAAGAGCTAGTACCATGCAAAATGTTTATGCCACAGACTATTTCCCTGAAGCACTGGTGGTGATAGACTGCACCCACATTGAAATAAAGACTCCCACCAGGTGAACTAGGAAGGAGGTATATGAACTGCAAAGGGTGTCACTCCATCAAGTACCAGGTGGTATGTAATGCACAAGGTATCATTGACAATGTGTGTGTAGGCCACCTGGGCAGTTTCCACCACTCCCACAAAATACTGATTGTGCACACCTCCCTACATAATATTATACTTAGAAAACTGTTGCAGCAGAGGGAATGCAGTTCTCAGCACCACAGGCAGCAGCAACTGCCACAGACAAGGGGTCATACGAGAAGTCAACAGACGGGGTCGACCATGACAAAGATGTACATGATATGCCATGGCACTGGCTAAGATGCAGAAAACTGCACATTCACTCACCACTTAATTAAAATAAGAGCTCAGAAAATACAAACAGCAACTTTGATGCATACAAACCAGACTTTGTTTACCCATGGACTGGGTGGCTACTGTAAGCACCAGACATAGGCAACTCCATGCTAGGATGGTCTCGTTGGCAGTAGCAAAGATATGTGAGTGACCTGTTATTAAGAAATACTATGGTATACAACGGAGCAAGCAGACAGTAAAAATGATGCATACACAGGAATACCATAACACAAACTAACATATTCAGCAAAAACAGAAACTAACAATGCATTCATACAAAATAGACTGCAGTTACCTATGCATTGCCTTGCCACTCTGTGCATCAGAAATAAGCAGGCCATATAGGGCAACCCTTAAGAGGGCAAGGCACAGGTGGGTGAGTATGATACCCCGCACAAGTATGACTACATAACTTAAGAATAGTTAAGGCACAATAAACATTTCAGTTATACTCAAGAAAAATGAACTCTGCTTACCCATGCATTGCCTGAATACTCTGTGTTTCAGACATAAACAGCCCAAGTCAGGCACCCCTCCAGAGGCCTCAGCACTGTCAGCATAATCTGCATAAAAATGGATGAGGAAGCTATCCCACACAAATACTATGACAACTGCTGCTTAAAAGGGTATCAGTCTGTTTTGTATATAGCAATGAGTTTGTCCCTCAAGTGTGCATTATTTCTTTGTTGATGGAGACTCCAGTTTACAGTTAAGTGTTTGTGGAGCTATCTGTTTCATGAAGGTGTAAAACTCAAGGAAATGTAGGTTTTTAACAGAATGAATGACAGACTTAAATAATCATAAATGAGAATATAAAAGATATAACTGGAAGCTAGATCTCCAAGACTTTCTTGGTAGTATAGCATCTTTAGTGTGGTGATCATCTTAGTTAGGAATCTCTGGAGATATTTTTAGTTCCAGGATGTGTTTGGATATGCATATCTACTTATATATATATATATATATATATATATATATATATATATATATATATATATATATATATATATATACATATATATATATACATATATGCTAAAAAGAGTCATTATTTTCTATAACTGGCCCAAACAGGGTAGAGTATGGAGAAATGATAAGTTCTTTTGTACTGGATGAGTATCCTTTAGTTTAGCACTGGTCTAGATAAAAGGACATCCTGACTACTATCACTATATGGTGGTCAAAACTTAGGAGGTTGTCTATAAAGGTGTTGAGATGTCTGATGGTGGTATCAGTCTGGCATTGGTTGCTGAGTATACTGTAGGTGGCTATCAAGATTTGTTTGCCAAAGAAGACAGTCCTATACTTTGTTGATTTGAAAGTACTAAGCTACCTACCCTTGTAGGCCATTTTAATCCTAGCCAATTTCCCTTTCAAAGGTAGGAATCAAACCCTGTACCTTGTGTCTGTGAAGTAAACATTTAACCATTATGCCAACAAGCTTAATTTAAACTTGCTTTTAATGCACTATTGATTAATATAGTTTAGTCTTTGCTGCAGTAATACTGTATCAGATGCTGAGCTATGACAGCACCCAACCTGGAGTCATTTGCGTACTCATTTAACAATATGTCTGGGTTAGTGGCTTGGACATCCAAGAAGTTGATGCTGAACAAAAGGGATCCCAGTACTGTGCCCTAAAGAATGCCACTAGTCATCTTTTTTGTTTTCTGTGGTGGCACCTGCTACTTTAACTATATATGTTCTATCTGTAAGCCAGTTTGCTAACCATCTTATGACATAAGGTCTACATTTAGGCCTTTAACCTTATTTATAATTCCAGCAGTTACTACATGATCCAGAACAATCTTGGGGAGGGTCACTCTGTAAATGGTGGAACTTCAGTTATTGTTTCTCATATGAAGTTGGTACTAAATTTATCTACAGATATATTACTATCTTTAGGTTAGAGAGGGAAATGCCATTATGAATTAGTTCAGTGCAGAGGCTCAGACATGTTTTGTTTGATGCTGCTGATTAAGCAACCAGGTTCAAGCCTAATAAATCAAGTGTACGTTGAGTGGAATATTAAGTATACCCATGATTTGTATTTGTTTTACATCTAGAGATCCCGTTTTACTAATATCAGTTTTATTTTTATTTTTATTATTGAGCCTTTATTAAAGAATATAGGCCAGCTTTGTATGATTGCAAAAAGATGTGGTGCAGCGGTTAACTTTGTCACCTCACAGCAAGAGGTTCTCCGGTTCGATTCTCGTCTGGGGTGCCTTCTGTGTGGAGTTTGCATGTTCTCCCTGTGTTCGCGTGGGTTTCCTCCGGGTACTCTGGTTTCCTCCCACATTTCAAAGACATGCATCTGGAGCATTTCTCCCCGGGCCTCTGCTGAAAACAGGCTCTGTGGAACCTAGTCGGACATTCCCGGTCAACAAATGTTAAATAAAATAAATAAATAAAAGTATAAATACAAAGGGTCCCATTTAGTTGTCCCCATTTTGGAAAAAGGAACAAGTAGGTATTTTTCCAGTTAAGGAGGTATTGTACTCCACAGCCTACCTTGAGAGCATTCTGGCATCATGCTGAAAAAAAGATTTCAGACAGTAGTCAAGCTTTTGATTCAAGATTTATAGAGCTTGGTCCTTGGCTATGGAACAGTGGATCAGTTCTTTGTCTTTGCACATATATTGGAGGGGTTATGGGATTTTGTCAGCACTGCCTACATAGGTTTTCCGGACAGAGAGAAAGCATATGATCACATTCCAAACTGATTTGTGGAAAGTGCTTCAACAGCACAAGGTCCCAGGGTGATCTTATGTGTTACAAGTTCCCTGTATTTTAGAGTGAGAGTTCTGTCAATATTAAGTCAAGCATATTCAAAAATATGCAGAAGAATTTTCTAAGGGTATGTCTTGTCTCACCTTCTATTTCAATTTTTGTGGACAACATATCAAGAAGCATCCAACATTTGCAGACCATCTATATTGGGGAGGTTACATCCTTCTTGCTTGTAGATGATGTTGTCCTTTTAATCTCAAGTGGCTATGATCTCCAGCATACACTAGAGCAATTTGCTATTGAATGTGAAGCAGCTAAGATGAAAATTAGCACCCCTAAATCTGATATAATTGTCCTCTTTTTCTCTCTCTCCCTCTGTCTCAGAAAAGAGTCGATTGCTCTGTACATATGAGGGGAGAAGAGATACCGCGAGTGGAGTTATTATCTTGCTGTCTTGTTCTTGAGTGATTGCAGAGATTGCGCAGTATTGGAAGATGGGGTGGTGGCAGGAATACTACAGACATTCCACTAGATTATCCTGGAGGTGAAGAGAGAGCTGAGTCATTGGACAAAGCTATGTTTCAAGACTAAATATTTGTCATAAGCTTTGGGAAATGACTGAAAGCATGAGATCATGGACAAAAGTGACAGAAGTGGGGCTCCTTTTCAAGGCAGCGGAGCTGTCAGTTTGTAATATATGGAGGAACATATCAATTCTGGAGAGATCTGAAGAGTGATGTCACTGCTCCTTCACATGTACAGGAGTCAGGTGAAGTGGTGTGGGTACCCTTAGAGGATGCCTCTTTAATGTCTTCCACCAGAGATTTTAGGGTTGCCACCTTTTCAAATGGCCAAAGTGGGACATTTTTGGTACAAACATCAGATTTTACAGGCCGACACATACCCACGGTCAGTACAAAGGTTAGAACTTAACTTTTTTGCCTAAATAAAAGCTTATTATTGTAGCATTTTACTGGGAAAAAGATATCTCGGAGTAAACCGCTTCACCAACGAAACAATGTAAACGGATAAATAAAACACCAAAAGGAGAAGCGGAACACAGCAGAAAGCAGCCAAATATCCTTGTAGTGACTCTACAATGCAGGATACAGATGTAGCAATACTCCAACAGTAGTTAAAAGCTTTATTAATAAATTGAATGAGTGAGCGCTTTCACCTATAACAGGCTTCTTCAGACTCTATACAAATTATAATGAACAAGCAGTATTATATACACAGAAACTGGCGGCAAAGTCAATCAGGCACTCTAATTAATTACTAATTAGCTACTAACATTAGTGTGTCAGATATAATGTATGAAAAGTCTAAGGAAATAAAAACGCATATAATGCAGGGATGTACAGGACATAAAATCCTCAAAAACTATTGAGACAATCTTATAAAATATATATTGTTAAAAAAGACATAAAAATGCATGTCAGTACTAATGTGCACAACTGAACCACAAAAATAAAAATAAGAATAAAAATAATAATAATGATATTAATAATAATAATAATAATGGCAAAGTGGGCAGCTTTACAAGCTCTAACAAATTATGATAATACATAACATATTGTGTATATAAAATACATTCTTACAACAACATCACAGAAATAATAAATAGTAATGTATTTTATTATTTGAATACAAACTTCATTTATAAACTTTCAATCTCCTCATTTTCAAAAATTGTTGTAAGAATGTATTTTATATACACAATATGTTATGTATTATCATAATTTGTTAGAGCTTGTAAAGCTGCCCACTTTGCCATTATTATTATTATTATTTTTATTCTTATTTTTATTTTTGTGGTTCAGTTGTGCACATTAGTACTGACATGCATTTTTATGTCTTTTTTAACAATATATATTTTATAAGATTGTCTCAGTAGTTTTTGAGGATTTTATGTCCTGTACATCCCTGCATTATATGCGTTTTTATTTCCTTAGACTTTTCATACATTATATCTGACACACTAATGTTAGTAGCTAATTAGTAATTAATTAGAGTGCCTGATTGACTTTGCCGCCAGTTTCTGTGTATATAATACTGCTTGTTCATTATAATTTGTATAGAGTCTGAAGAAGCCTGTTATAGGTGAAAGCGCTCACTCATTCAATTTATTAATAAAGCTTTTAACTACTGTTGGAGTATTGCTGCATCTGTATCCTGCATTGTAGAGTCACTACAAGGATATTTGGCTGCTTTCTGCTGTGTTCCGCTTCTCCTTTTATTGTAGCATTTTAGTTGCGTATTCTGTTTCTTATAACATTTAGGTATTTTAGATACAGAATAACTGTTTTATGCAACTATTACATAAAATATAGGAAATAATTTTGTCCTAAAATTTCTGGACATTTGCCATTTTTACAATTTTTTGTCAGGACACAACTGCCGAAAGAGGGACTATCCCTCGCAAAGTGAGACAGGTGGTAACCCTAAGAGATTTACCAGGTAAGGGTGGAGCCATGGTGCAGACCTAGGACATGTTGGAGTGATTATGTCTTTCCGCTAACCTGAGAATATCTGGATGGGATTTCACAAGAAGAGCTGAAAACTGCTACAAGGGGTTGAGAATAGGGTCTGCCCTGCTTGGCTTACAGCAAAACCCACCTCCAATATGACAGCCAGTTTATAAAATGAATGAAAAAATGAATGAATGAATGAATGAATGAATGAAAGAAGAAAGGATACAGAATGTTTTTGATTAAAAGATTCCAAAACATAAACAGCAACATTACAAAATTAGCCTGTTGGCAGTAAAATCTTATTTGTGTTCTTTTTATTCTTTAGAAAAAAAATAATCTTGCATATAAGCAATAAATTGACTGTTTATTGTAAACACTGCTGACAATGGGCAGAATGTCACTTTGTATATTCAGCTTTAAGATTTAGAAATAGCTTACTATTCTTATTTATTTTTACAGAAGTTCCAAGATAATTCCTGTGTAGTGTATAGACATAGGTGCAGCTAAAATAAATGTGAGGTTTTTGGACAACTTCACACTGGTATCCAAGAGGCAGTATATACTTGAGTGTTACACGCATACACACATATACACATGCACACACGTATATATTTATATATATATATATATATATATATATATATATATATATATATACACACACACACACACACACACACACACACACACACACACACACACACACATCCACACACACCCACACATATACACACACACACACACACACACACACACACACACACACACACACACACACACACACACACACACACACACACTCTGGATAAGAAAGGTATATGAAACATTTTGTGAAATGTTGTTATCTTAGGGTTACAAAGTTGTACATAATTAAGAAGAGAAGGCAGAGTCCACATAAAGGATATTTTGAACTTGTCATTCGCATTGCATTATTAATACTCCACAAGTGTTTAACAACATTCAAATGAGCACGTGAAAGAAAGCAAAAGCTGGATAAACGCCTGGTATACACCTGAAGCGAAAAAAAATGAAAAGACCAATGGTTAGACCACAGCTGAAGATAAAAATGGAATAATCCACACCAGGAAATAAATCAATTGCAGCTTCACAGTAGTGTCCTTTTTAAAACCAAAAGTTGTAACTGAGATGTAGTAGTCATGGTAGGAAACGGTTCACTTGCAGTTTCACACCACTTTATTAGACAAGAGTAAGCGCTTTCGCAATCTAAGTCAGCTGATCACTTCTTCAGACTCATAAAAACAGTTAACTACTACATTTCAGTTACAACTTTTGGTTTTAAAAAGGGCACTACTGTGAAGCTGCAAGTGATTTATTTCCTGACGTGGATTATTCCATTTTTATCTTCAGCTGTGGTCTAACCATTGGTCTTTTCATTTTTTTTAACATTCAAATGAGGTTTGGATGAACACATAACACACACACACACACACACACACACACACACACACACACACACACACACACACACACACACACACACACACATATGCGTGCGCACACCCGCACACACATGCACACATGTGCAGATGCTCGCATGCATGCTGGAGTAATTAGAACTTACTAATATGAGTATATTGCAAAATGAATAGAATGTATATTTACCAACTTAAATTAAAAAGGATAAAATGTAAATGAATCGGAGGTGGTTACCAGGGCTGTGCATTCATTTCACATTAGTAATGTTAAAGGAAATGTAACAATTTTTGCAGCACATTTGTTTAGCACACATTGAGTGAATTATGTGGCTGGTTGTCTACAATCTTCTCCCCAAAGGGAATATGAAATATAAGTTAAAATCATTTTTTATAAGAAGAAACCCCATGAGGTGTACACATCATGATTTGCTGACAACTAATTATTTATTAGCTTACATAATTTCCTGTCTGGACAGTTGTTCGGGCTGAGATCACAACATTCAATGTTACTCTCATAATGGAAACACTGACAGTGACAGAAAGAGAAGCTGTCTAGTACAGCACAGGTAAACTATAATGTGTTAGTCTGGAGCAACCAGAGTGATCTAGAATTAAGTCATGTTCTACGTACTGAAAACATTTCAACAAATTTACTTTATTCAGACATTTGACTGATTGCATACCCATTCTTTTTGGATTATATTATTATATTTATAGCTGAAATGATCATACTGAAAAAATAATTGTAGTACTCTGCTACTTTCTGCATGAACTGGGTGTCACAAATTAAAGGCAAATACAAACAACCACAAAACATTAACTATTTCTTCATGTAAAACAGGGGAACTTGCCAATGACCATAATCAAAAAACACTAAAAGTTATAATAATTACCCACAATTACCTCAGTACCATCATGCATCCACTTCAAAACTTTACTAAAAGCGCACCTAAAAACATGCTGGCTATGCCCTTGCAACTCCCACCCTAATATCATCTACCCCATCCAACCACTACCTTTCTTTCCACCCCAGTAGCTGCTCTAATGTAATGTGAATTACAGAGGGGAAAACAAAGAGTGGGGTAGGAAGCAATGGCAGTGGCTAGAAGCTAAATATATGTCTAAAGGACTGGCAATTTTAAACTGTTAAATGTATTACAGCTTTTAAAACTGTTACAAGTTTCCAACACAGATTTTGTGTTGGTTGCCTTGAGTATTGCAGTGCAAAACTAGAGCATAACAGGTTCGAAAGATGCATACAAATTACCTTGCATTTTTCTGATATTGGAGTAATATACAGCAAGCTTGGCTTTTTGATGGTTTTGGAGCATAGTTAGCACACTCCGTGTACTTTACTAAAGTTAGGTTTTCTGCAGGTATAATCCACTTCCATCTTCACTTTGGGATTTCATTCCCACACCCATGGTAATTAATATACATTTCTGGCATAATTTAAGGAAATACATCTCACTGTTTCTTCTGTTTCCAAATGAGCAGATTCCACAAACTCACGTGATACCTAACTAAATACAACAATGGATACTATATGACCCAGCATCATTCTGCCTTAAGAGATGAAAATGGAGTAGTGCTTATACAAGACTCTTACAATCACTTTATTCGAGAATCAACAATCTGTAGAAAATATATATCTTTTTATCCATTTTGCTTCAATGTCCCAGGATATAATAAGCCATGAAACATGCTCTGATAAGGATATTAATACCTAATGTACTGGCAACCTCCTTACTTGTGGGAAGAGGAGGTAACAATCAGAAAAGTAAAGCTAAAAATCCTATGGTTACCTGTAAGGGCTGTAGGAGCTACTCACATCTCTAATTACAAGTATCACTGAGTAACCCTTTTATTTTGTGCAGTTCTAGTTACTGGTGCCACGTTAGTTTCCGTAATGAAACAAACATATTCTTCTTGTCCGGATTCTAGGAAGCAAATTTACTTGCTAGACAATTTTCCAGCAGGTTAGTTTTGGTCAAAGAAAGAAAGATTTCTGGAGACAATTCATTCCAAATCGGTCCTTTATTCAGTGCAGTTAGGCAGATGAACACTTTCTGAGACAGTGTTCAACTGAGCTGTAATTTATCATGAACAATATAAGATGGGCAGTAATCCTAATTATGCACCCTGGCCACCAAAGCAGTAGTCTACCACTGTATCTGGGTTGCGTTTGCTGTGTCTGCAAATGTACCTACCTAGCTTTTGAAAGTCAAGCTGTGGCTGCATTTAAATAAACAGTTTCGCATTATTGCAGATACCCGGTGCTGGGACTGAAATGAGAGGGTTATTGGGCCAGAAAGAAAACAAATCAGCTGTGTCTTAAAAGTAAGGCATTTAATGTTGGTGGGTAGGTGTGGGCCTAAACATAACCCTTTGAGTTTAAGCAGATTAGGCCATCTGGGCTGTGCAAAAAGGAAGAACTATTGCGCACTTATGAAAAAACCCTGAAGAATCACTCAATGTGAGGGTAAAAGTGAACCTTCTATGTACCATAGATAAGATTTTGAATGATTACAAACCAGTCATGCCACATGCATGTGGTATATTATCACAGCTGGGGAAGAATTAGCAGAGGCTTGGGGAAAAAGTATGAGTGCTAAACAGAGGAGTCACTGTTATATTTATGTTCATCTTTATTTTATTTTTATTTTAGGATCAACCCAATGACCATTGTAAAATGATGAGATCCTAGCAAGAAGCGACTACTGGAGCAACTGGAAAATACCCTCTGTAAATTAAAAAAGCCTGCAATGGGAAGAACTATACCTAAATTATTGTCTGGAAAAACAACGAGTACCCAATAGAAAAATGGAACAATATCCTCAGGGACACTGGACTAAGACAAGTGAGCGTACTACTTTCACATAATAAGGCCCAACAGTCTTTGACCAAGGCCAGCCTTATTAAACATAAAGCAGAATGCAACACACCAGAAGATAAAGACTCCCAATTTTGTACCTTGAGGAAAATCTATAACTTCAAAAACAAACTCAGGATTAAGAAAATTAAGTAAATGAAAAGAGACCTTATAGACAATCAAGATCATACTCGGGATCACAACCACACACAGCACAGGAACCACTACATTAGAAGAGGTTATGAAACACCAACAATGCAATCGAAGGTACACTTCCTGACCTATCTTTAAGCCTACTTTTTTGGACTATTCCACTTCATTGAATACTGATACACCGCCACATGTTTTTCAAGTGGGCTGCAGCTCACTAAAACTGTACCTCAGACCCATGAACCTAAATGAAAATAAAAATACCAGGCCACACTAAACCACTCCAGCCCAAACCCACAATGACACCATTCCAAGGAGAACTGGCAACCCAGACTGACAAATTCCCCAGTAAGCAATCATCAACAGAGAAACCACAAGAATAACCAAAGTTTGGAATCATTCTAGGAAACTAACCACCATAAGCAAATAAGAAGTATTAGAAAAAGGCCTCACTTCTATCCCTCAGCAAAGAAGTAGCTTAACCCAATCATCGACTTGAAAGTGTTCACATGGAGACTCAACCTGAAAAGTCTTTTTTCACAATAAAGAAACACAAAACCAAAACCCCACAGAAATGGAGATCCATCAAAAATAGAAAAAAAAGCAGTAGCTTTTATCCTCGACCAAACACCACAGTCATGGCATTTAAGAAGAAATGTGAAGCTGATATATTTAAGATCCTAAAAGAACCCCCCAAGAAGAAATGCTATAAAATCAAACCTAACAAATTTTCGGCTCTTAAAAACTTAAGCAGAGACCCAACTGGAAGAGTGATGAAAATGGACAAAGGAGGTGGCATCCTTTTCACAGATACCACCTCTTACAATGAAAAGATTTTATCCCTGCTTACAAACAGAAGATTCTATGAGGAATGCAATACTGGTGTGAGTGGAGCAGCATACAAGACAATTACCACAGAACTTATTTATCTCAGTGATGAAGGACTAATGAATAACAATTTATTTGAATTCCTCCAAGTCCCACACCCAAGGTTCCCCTGTTTCTTTGGTATCCTAATCCCCCATACAGACCAGTCATTGTGAGCAGAGGAAGTATTACCAAGCCCATCTCTATATACTGTACTTAGAAATCCAAATCAAGCCTTTATCAGAGAAAAATAGATCATTTATCCTTGACACCTTGAGGTGGACTTCCTAAATAAAATCAAGGACATTCCTTTGACTGGTGATGAGATCCTCATCACCATCATTGTAGAAGGTCTTTACACTGTTTTGCCCCATAACTGCTGTATAAGATCAGTTATTGAAGCATACCAAGACCTTTAGAACAGTCCCCTGGAGGAAACTGAAATCCTCAGCAGACTACTAAGGCTTCTTCTGGAAAATAACATTTTCAAATTCGAAGACAGATACTTCAGACAAACCAATGGCATAGCCATGGGCACAACCATGGCCCTGAGTCTTGCAAATACCACATTAGGTATATGAGAGAAGCATTACATCTACAACTCCCCACGTTTCCAAAGAATGAGATGCTACTTGAGGTTCATCAATGAGATTTTCATCATTTGGAACAGAAACGAGACCCAACTTGATGAGTTCCTACTATATATCGACAAATCCACCCCATTCCTTAAATTCACCACTAAGCAAAATAAAGAATCAGTAAATTTTCTTGACATTCTGGTCAGCAAATCATCTCTCAACAATAAACTTACCACAAATTTATACTGCAAACCCATCAGAGTCAACATACTCCTGCACCAAAATAGCATGCATGTAATCAAGACTAAAAATTAATGTCATCAAATCCCAAGGTTTGTGGATGGCACGGGTCTCTAAGGAACTAGCTGACTTTACCAGGTGCATCATAGATTTAGAAAAGGACTTTCTCCCCAGAGGCTACAGCTCAAAACTCATAAAAGGAATATCAGACCCAATTATTTTCAGCAAAACTATGGATCGGAATTTTCCTGATAACGTTAACCTCCACAACCCATTACCCCACAGGTATCTCAGGACAAACAGCAATGACAAGGACAAACACATCAGTATGCTTATGATGTACAGTGCAGCCTTTTAAGAGCTCAAGAAAACCATCACAGAGAAATGAATTATTGTTCAGGAAAATACACTCAGCAAAATACTTCCACCCAAACCTAGGTTTACCATCAGAATGAACAGGAACATTTGGGACATTGTTGAATGTAATAGCAACCCAATAACTCCAGAGCATCCACTAGGTACCTTCCCTTGCTGGCCACCTTATTGTAAGTATTGCCAATATATGAGTAGAAAATATGTTTTTTACTGTACTTATAACAACAAAATTCTACTGATGTAAATCCTATGGAAACAGCAGCACCAAGTTTGTGGTCTGTAGAGCACAATACCAAAAATGCCAGGCTTTTTACACTGGCGAAACTATCAATAAGCTTAAAATTCAGATTGCAAGGCATAACATGAACATCAGATAAGATTCATACTTTAGTGAAGCACGAGAAGGATAAGCCGGGCCACAAGTTTTCCTTCCTCATCATCGAACTGCAAACTGACGATCCATATGAAGGCAAAACTAATGACAGTCTCGACAAAATTAAACTTCAATGGTAAATCAGGCTCCAAGCCAACAAATACCCTGACCTAAAGACATCAGTGTCTATTGACTGCATGCTAAATTTAAGAAAACTGGTCCATCATTTATACTATTGAACTACAACACATTTCTGGTTCCCTAAGATCCCGAGGACTTCAGGTTGATATGAAATCAGTGGGAAATAAGCTTAATGTTAAATTGTCTTTCTGTTTCCCAAGACCTAAGGTCTATATGGACTCAAAAGGTAATAATGTAGTTATTCAATGTTTTAATCCTTAATTTTCAACTTCTGATCATCTTACTTCATACTGTTTATTTTTTCTCATTATTATTATTATTATTATTATTATTATTATTATTATTATTATTATTATTATTAATTCAACCTAGTTAATACTAGCATGAATCTCCTGATATAGAAAATGGGCTGTATGCAGGGCAAGATACCTCACCTCCTATATATTATATTTTATTTGGTTCTATATCATTTTGTTCTGTAACCAGGCTTGTCTGCAACATTTGACCACCAGTTATCTCTGGTCCTACTTTTTATTCTCCCTCCCCTAATAAGATGTACACACACACACACACACACACACACACACACACACACACACACACACACACACACAGAGTGCTCATTTATATTGGTCCTATTTTATTGAAAACTAAAAAAGTAGCAGTGGGATTTTGATAGCTCTCAGTTTGCTGATTTTCATACAACTAGATAGTCAAATAACTAGCTGTTCACTGTAACTCTGACTATTTTGCTAACTTTATTTCCAATGATAACACATTTTCACATGACCGTATTTCACATTTCATACCCCAATTGTAAAATGTAATTATTTATGTACATTCATATCATACAATGTGTGCTCCTCTGTCCCCATATTTGTTAGGCATGGACATGAGGACTTTTTGGCCTAATAACATCCCATTTTCGCCTACACCCCCCAACACCCTACCTTCTTATGTCATTTTTAGATTTTCTCTCAGGCTCACAATAACATTTAACAATAAGTTAGGCAGTCAGATTACATTATAAACTTGACAGCACACTACCTTTCAAACTGGAGCTTAGTTTCATTTGTCTCGCCACACACATTTAGATGGCTACTGGCTAGTGGTTATAAATTACAAGTTTGAAGCTGAATAGCACACTACCTTTTAAACAAAATCTAAATCTTGATGTCCGTTTGTCTCAATAAGATGCCACACACATGTGGATGGCTCGCAGTTAGAAGTTACTGACAACTGTATTTGAAGCACACAAAAACATCACTCAAACTTTATGGATCTCAGCATTTGGCAATGACCATTAGGTTGATCATAAAATAAAAGTAAAAATAAAAATAAAATAAAATAAAGATAAACATTAATATAACAGTGATTCCTCCATCTAGCACTCATACGTCCTTCCCCAAGCCTCTGTTAATTCTTCCCCAGCTGTGATAATACACCACACACACGTGGCATGACCATGGTTTGTAATCATTCATAAGTTGATCCAAGACACACAGAAGGTTCACCTTTGCCATCACATTGAGTGATTATTCACTTTTTCTTTTTCAAGAATACACAATGTTTCTTCCTTTTTTGCACAGCCTGGATGAACTAGTCAGCTTAAACTCAAAGGGTTATATTTAGACGCACACTTACTCACCAGTGTTAAATCCCTTACTTTTAAGATACAGCTGATTTGTTTTCTCTCTGGCCCAATAATCAGCACTGGTCACCTACAATATTGAGAAGCTCTTTAATTAAACACTGCCACAGCTTGGCTCTCAGGCCTTTAAATAGCTAGTTAGGTACATTTCGGGACACTGCAAACACAACCCAGATACAGCATTAGACCATCTTTTTGGTCAACCTAGAGAGACCACTTCCAATATAATGTTTTGGTGTTAAGTATTTATTTTTTCTTTGCCTTTTTATGTTTATTTTTTATTTGTGTTTTGATGGGTTTGCTATCATTCCTTAGAATACACCTTCTTATCCAGATAGGCAGATCTGACAAAGCACCTCTATAGAGAAAACACTTAACATTTACTGTAGGCCTCATTCAAAACATGTGCTTTTACAACTTACTGATTTATTGAAAATGAAATATTGGCAAATGTGTTTTTAGTATGCATATAATTTCCAAGTATCCAGATGGACTGAAAAACTGATGACTACTATATTATACTGCTTAAGTCTTATAAATATTTTATACATAACAATAATGACACATTATACTAGGTTTGATAAGTTTAATAAAACAAGACATGATTTTCTTTATATTATTTTGGTATTTTGGACATTATACCAGCTCCTTAAGGGTTAAGGATGAAGGGCAGTCCTAAATTCTTAAATTGTATACCCTTCGGCCACTCCCATAATTGAGGCAAGCCCAGGGGACATAATTAAGATTACTGTCCATCTTACATTGTTCATGATAAATTAAAGCTCTTTTGAACACTGTCTCAGAAAGTGTTCATCTGCCTAACTGCACTGAATAAAGGACTGATTCGGAATGAATTGTCTGCAGGCTTCTTTCTTTCTTTCTTTTTTGACCAAACCTAACCTGCTGGAAAATTGTCTAGCAAGTAACTGCTCCATAGCAGCCAGAGAAGAATACATTTGCTTCACCATGGAAGCTAACGTGGCACTACTAACTAGAACTGTGCAAAAGAAAAGGGTTCCACAGTGATACTTGTAATTATAGGAGTAGCTCCTACAGCCCTTAAAGGTAACTGTAGAATTGTCCCATGATTTGACAGGAAATAAACATGCATTCATGAAGAGAATATTTAGAAGTTTTTATTTGATTCATATTTTTTTTCATATTGCCTGGCTTGTTAAATGACCACACACCTGTATGGCATTGCTCATAAGTTCATAAGTTGTTAATGGGTTAACAACCACTAGGGCTCTTACAAGCCTAGCCTCAAACCACAAAACATTTTGTTCCTAAGTATCATATGGGGGAGGTATGTTAGTAGGCAGGTAGCTAAGGATTTGTAGCGGGGTGGTGTTAGCTAAGATCATACTTTTCTTATTGATGACCTCTGTCCATACGGGACATGGGAGCCAGACTAGGGGTAAATTTATGATTTCTCATCTAATTGTCACAGTTTTGTTTGAATAAGGGCAGGAATTAAGTCTGTTTTACATGGGTGAGAGCCTAGTCTATTATGTAGGGATCATTTGGGACACATGTATGTCTCTCCAGCATATGCTGTTTATGTCACAAGCACAGGGGAACATAAACCAATTCTGTAATATCTCTTGTGAGAGTCTCTGTTTCAATGGCAATGAGCAGAGTGGCGGTAATGATGTACGCATATGATACAAGGCACAGGTCCTATTTGGTAGCTGCCAGACTGGAAATGAAGTAATGTGTAAAAGTAATGAACTGGTGTGGACAGCGATAACTTTCAGTTGATTAGTTCAAAGGGATATGAAATGCAAAAAAGAGAAATAGATGGTGGAAAGCAATCTTAAAAAAGGCATGCATGTTGAAAAGGAATAGAGATACTTTTTTTTTTTTTTTTTTTTTTTTTAAGTAAATACCTAGATATAGAAAAGTTGATGTTGAACTAATTAGGCTGAGAATCACATGAACAATGAATATGCCTACTGTTAAGTATATAATGAAGTTATGAATCAGAATATTGATACAAGCATGAGTACCTCTGATTACATATTGTCATATTACATAATGAGATGATAATATAAGTACTTTAAGGGAAGAGAAATACATAGTGCATGTCTAGCTACAGGAGGTGTTAAAAACCTAGCAACCAATTGTAATAATGATATAAGTGGAAGAGGCAGATGCCTTCCCTATGAGACTGAAGATGAAATAACAGTGATCAAAAATGCAGGAATAAAGGAGAACATAAAGTGATCAAAGAACAAAAGAGGAATATCATAATGAGGGAAGCATGTCAGTTCAGTGGTTAACATATTTGCCTCATAGGTCATGTGTCTGAAATCTGTCCAGACTTGCAGGTCACCATCTGTGTGGAGCTTGCATGTTCTCCCTGCATCTGCTTGGATTTTCTCTTGGTATCCTCAGGCAAAAAAAAAAATCAATCAATAGGCTACGCAAAACTTACAACGTATATTAAATTTAACCTTATTCTTAAGTCCTGGATCATAGATGAAAGTGGTCCTATTTTTAAAGAATAAAATAGAGAAGAAACAGATAGGAAGGCAGTCTAAAGCACAAGCTGAGTTACAAGTGAAATGCATATACTGAGTATGCTGCAGAATGCTTTGGTGGAAGCTGAGCTCCACTACAAAAACATATAATTCATGTATAGCTATACTAGGCACATTACAAACCTGTGAAGAACTCTTTTCTGTCCAGTGAAGGACAAGGTGAAAGCCTGAATATATTAATTAGATACAGTTGGTCTGTAGCTGTTATGAGATACTATTTTTATACTTCCAAATCCCAGAGTGGGACATTTGATACAGGCCTTGAGCTCTAAAAAATGAGGAAATAATTAAGTGGTGAATTAGCATGTTGCTAAATGACAGATTTCTGAAAAGAAAACTCCAAAGACTCATTTAAATTGTTAATTTCCCCATATTCTGCACATAAATGAAATTCAGATTAATGAGGGAAGTGCTCTATGCTTTATGATTCTTTTTTTGTAGTTACAGCTTCTGAATTTATTATGTTATCTTACCAGTCAAATATTCCTTGAGTTCAGAGAAGGTTAAGCCCCTAGTTCTTATTATGTGGCTGTTATTCCAAACTCTGCCCAAAGCAAAGACAGGTATGATAAAGAGATCATAGCTGATCTTCATCTGCTGTCCTTTCAGAAGATGCGGCTCTTCATGTTTTTACATATTTAGCTTATGCAATGGCTATGAAGACATATGTTTGCTAAAAGTAACATTTTAGTTGTGACTGAGGCTGCAGGTCAACACAATCTGATATCGACTAAAGCAGAAACTGGCTGTCTGGTATCTCAGTGATGCTCATATATAGCTATATAGATAAATTACACTTTTCATTGATAATTACCTTGCATATAATTAAGCATGCTTATTTCCTTGCCTTGGTGTCATGCTGTATGCTGTAAATGAAATGCATCTTTGTTTAACTTAGCCCTTTTATTATTTCTTTCTGTGTAGTTATTTTTCAACTCTTTAGCTTTTTCTACCTCAATGACTTGTGAAAGAATACCTGAATGACTTTCTTAGAAAAAGAAATGGATATTTAAACAAAGAATCGTTTTCCCCTACAGCTTAATTTCATTACTCAAATTCCTGTCCATTTTAATGTTTTAAAACTGTGCCAGTTAAGTGGTTACTAATTACAAGCCTAGTTGTCATACAGTAGAAAAAAAAAAGAAACAAATCTGGTATTTCATTCATTGAAATGGATCAGTTAACCCTGTGTGAATAAGACTCTAGGATCTACATTTCAGTAACTTATAATAACATAATCCAGGTGCATAACGACATGTTGTGGCCTTTTACTAAGCACTTCTAGCACTTCTAGGAAATAGAAAGTATACCTGACAACCCATAATGCCTTGCTGTGTCTTGTAATATTCATAAAAAAGAAAGCCTTTTAAAGCAAAAACAGAATAAAACAGCTATGAATAAGTAATACATTCAAAGTCATGTAGTTACTGTGAGTACTTGATACATAAAATATTTTTTTACTTTAATTTCTTCTGTTCTTGAGCAAAGTCTTGCTTTTTGCCCGTAAATGTAGTTCTGAACAAATACCATATTCTGTAATGTATTTTGCACTTTATGTAGGCACAAAACTTTTTCACATTTGGAAAATAAAATGATACTTTTTCCATAAAGTGATTTGTTCCTTCCCGAAATTGCTTCTACTTTTTTTTTTTTTTAATTTGACACCACTGTCAATGATTCTTAAGCTGGTGTTAAACATTGTACCACTGTCAATGATTATTAAGGTGGTATTAAACATTGTACCACTGTCAATGATTCTTAAGGTGGTATTAAACATTGTACCACTGCTAGTGATTCTTAAGGTGGTATTAAACATTGTTTCTTAACAATATTCTCAGTGCTGTATGTCTTAACATGTATGGAATCAGTGCTCCTCAGTTATAGCATAGTGAAGTAAAGGTCATATAGCGATCAGTTCATCATAAAAAAGAAGTAAAAGAATGTCATATAATCTCAGGAAAATGGCCTGAAAACAGGCTTTATGCATTTTTAATTTAATAAGTGGCAGCTACAAACACATAATGATTTTACCTCTTCTTATGATGTGGAGCAAAGTTCAGTTACAATTCAGCATGTCTCTAAGTTTCACAGCAGTAGCATTAGTTCAAAACTGCAATGCCATGCTATATGTCCCATTTCCAAGCCCCACTTCCTGTATTATAAACACTTATGGTGACTATCTTTTGGAAAAGGAGCATGATGAAATAATTTCTTTCAGCTCCTCATCTGCCCAGACACAGACAAACCCATCATGCCATGGCATTGGGTTGCTGCCTTTCAGATCGCATCTGTCTGAGTTGGTTGTAGCTCAGATTAGTATAAAACAAACATGACAACTGAAAAAGAGTAAGAATATCTCCATGGCGTCTTGTCTAAATGACACTGAGGTACTATTAATATCACCCCAGCTCTCCCATAAAACAGGGCAAAAGACTACTCTCTCTAACTAATTCCCAGAAAAACTAAACAACCAAACAATTGACAGACTAATTATTGAACTAAATACTAAATCAAATCAACAAAACTGACATGGGCAAACTTAATTTATAGTTCCAGTCTGAGTTTATCAACTAGGATTGCCATAACGTCAAATGTCCAATATCTCAGAGAAGTGGGCATACCCTGTAGGTAAGTCTGAAAAGCCATTGAACACTCCTGTGTATGATTTAGTCCATCCAAGGAATCACACATACAGGGTATGCACTCCCATAGGTCATCATGCACAATTGGGAACGCTCTTACTATGTCCACCATGGTTGTGGTAGTACTAACTTGTGCCTTCATGATGGCCCTGCACATGTATTATGTTAAAGACACTGACATACCATTCTCAGGAGCAGCATTCATCATTAACAACCCCCACCCCCATGTGGACATCTCTGTCCATGAGTGCTAGGTGCAGATTCAGGCATCCGTCAAGTGGAGACCAGCTCATTTCCCTGTTTGACAGTATCCTCATCAACATGACATCTCTGTGATATCTGGGTAGCCTGGGTATTTCCTGGCATAGAGGCTGTTTTGGCATAGAGGATGAACCCATGGTGTGTGCAGGGCATGCAGTGGTCACCTTCCCTGTGTCCAGCACATACTCTGTACACACTGACTGTGCCAACTCATCTCTAAATCATATCAGAAGCTGTAGATCTTGCCAGATCAGGCAGGTGAAGTTCTACAGTGCTGATGCCAGATAAAGAATCACCTATGAATCCACCATCCTGCAAAGTATCCAGCGTAAGTATGACCTAGCACCTAAACTATACATACATCTGAGAGATTTACAAAAATAATCATAAGAAGAAGTAATACTTTATATGCATACCTTGTACAGACGGATGCAGCTGTTGAATCCCTGATGTGCCTGTGCACTGTAGCTCATTAATTAAGTTTTATAGTGACTAATGGGTGCAGAGGACTTGCAGGTATTGATACACAGAAATAGGTCTACATACTAGAAGCATTTGCAGGGGATTGTCTCTAAGGCCTGTCTAGCTCTGCCCCAAAATCCAGCACCACATGGTGTGACTTCCTTTGACAGAGGCTAAGAGCTCCTCTATCTCAGTGAGAGGTGGTGCACTCGATGGTCCACAAGTGTTGTCTTGAGTTACCATGCCAGGAGTTTTGCTACTTGTAGAGTACTTCATATCATATTGGTGGCCCTCCAGCACACCATTTTGAAACTGCAGTCTTGCCCATCAGCTGCATTCACATTAACTACAAGTTCTTCCTAGGCACAGTCACAATAGGGCTAATTGGCTGCAAGCAGGCCAAAGAGCCACTGGCCTTGGAGTAGCACCTCATTCTCCACATCAGAGAATTTTGCCTTATTTGTATGTTAATGTCCCTGCAGATTTATTACTTTCTTTGATTTGGCCTGTTTTAGGCATTGCTCTGATGGTATGGAAAACAGTGGAATTATCAGACTTGTCTCCACTTGGTCCTTACAAATCCACAAATCCTAATTTATTTATTTATTTATTGGCATTTGTTCACAAGGAAAGTCTGACTGAGTAGTGCCCTTTTTCTGCAGAGGCTTGGGAAGTAAAGCTCCATTCCATACCACTAATACCACTAATACCATTAGTGTCCTCCTAGGCCATAAACCATGCTGCTTTTGTGCCTGGCAGTTAAACTTCTGTACCTACATTTTTTAAGCAATGTCAGGCATCTAGGTGTATTGATCACATGTCTCTGACAAAACAATCACAAAATTACAAATGAGTAAGGACACGTGACTGTTCTTTCATTGTTACAATTATTTTGGCTGTTGAGGTAATATTGTATTGAATAACATTCTAAATATGAGTTCATAGGTTTGTCTCCCATCAAGCTTAACAATCCTGCATCCCAGTAATTGCTCTAGCCTTGCAATCCCCATCTCTACAGACACTGAAGCACATATTTACAAGTGCTCATAAACTTAAACCCCTTATTGGCATCAGGTTGAATAGCAATTAAAAGCAGCAGCAGTAGTACAAATGAAATGAGTTGTAAGCAGTAGTGCTGACCTATACAAACAGATATATGTTTGCTGAAGAAAGTTTTCTTTTCCAATTCTCCTTATGCAAAAATCAAATTCTAAGCTCAGTTTTTTTCCTGTAGTGTTATGAGGATTTGTGGCTGTTGTCATGCTTATATCATGCTTATATCATGTAGTTTAACCTAGCTTGGCATGATGATTATGCTGATTAGGGTTCAGCTCATTATTGGTTCTGAATTCCTCAATTTGCTCAACATGCTGTAATTAAATCAATTGGTGTTTCAACAAAGTATTAGTTTAAGGGTGTGCACACACAACAAATTATTAGTTTAAGGGTATATAAACTAATGCAACCAGCATATTGTATGTTTTTTTTTATTTTTTTATATGTTTCCACTAACAGATTTGTTTGTTTTTAAATTGAATTGTATAGGTTATAGGTCACATTAAAGGTGGGAACATTTTTGAAATGATTTATTGTGGTCTCATTTTTTTATATAACAAAAACTGGCATTTTATTTAACACGGGTGAGTAAACTTTTTATATTCACTGTATTTATTATTTTCAATACATATATATTGCCTTTGCTTTGGTGTATAACATTATTTAAATAGGTTTGCATGTTTCTTGGCAGTGGTTTTCTGCAAGAGGTTGCAGCAATCACAGTGTGTGTAGGTTAGAATGTTTTTTTTCATTTTTATTATATTTGCTTTTTAGTTTTTTGGGATTAGGAAATGTATTTTATATAGACTAATTATAGTGATGTGTTACTCCTGTGCTTTGGGTTAGTGTAAGCTTTGCAGTGCTAAGTAGGACCAACCGTAAATGATGCAGGTAAAATGGTGATATTTTAATACAGTAAACCTCAGTTAACTGGAACTCAAGCAACCGGCACTCTCAAGCAACCAACAGAAACAATCAAAGAAATACAGTACATTATGAACAATTCAATTAAATTTTCATGTGTTGCACTTTCTGTCCCTCCCAGCTAGGCTTTTAATTACTGTAATTCAATATTAAAATCAAATCAATACATTGTTTATGGCATTGTATGGTATAGTATAGGGTACAGTATTAATCAGGCCTATTTTTAATATTAACTCTCAAGCAACCAGAAACTACAGTTATCCTGCATCTACCAATCCCCATAGGTGCCGGTTAACTGAGGGTTTACTGTAATGGCATTTGTAGACTCATTGTTTTTTGGTCTTCTAGCTAAGATGACTATGTGCAGATGGCTGGTGCCTCTACTTCTGCCAACTACCCTCTGTTCTGACTAGCTTATCCTGGAAATCAAGTCTGCTACCCTTGGGACACAGTTGTTAGAGTATTCAAACGTCTTTAGGAAACAAGGGAGGAGACTGGAGTTTCCCAACCCTGCTTCATCTGCTGCTAACTGCAAGGATTTTTCTTTATGTACTTCAGAATTTCTCAAAGAGAGGGGCATGCAATAATGTAAGAACATACTAATGGGTACTCCTGTTCACAACATTTTGACTTCTGCCCTCCCCTCAATGTGCACATGCACCTGTGTGATAATAAGGTTGATCTTCAGCCTCCACTAGAGGAGAATACTGTGCCACAAAATCCATAACCCTGTCTCCAGAGTTGATGAATTGGTCATTCTTTGCTCAATCCAACCCTCCCCCAGCTAGTCCTCCAACGTCCCAGGATGCTCATTGATTTACATTTGTTAAAGTTTCATGCTGATGATCTGTCCCTGTACCAAAAGCCTTCTCCATACTGTTGATATTTTAATGTTTCATTCTAGATATATTATATTATCCAAAATTTTATTTTTCATCATCATTTATTGGCAAACATATTTTGTCACTGTAACAAAACTGATGACATGTTCCCTTGTGAAATCCTTTGTTATAATTAAGCAGTATTTCAGAACAATCTTCAGTTTATTTTCTCAGTTTGAGAGAAAAAGTTTTAATTTTTGTTATTTTTAATGCTCACATCTGTTGAGACTCCACTCTTTTAGCTAAGAAAACATTAAATGGAGTTGTTTTTATTTTCATTAGCTTCATTAGCCATACACTGAAACTGAAAATATCTGTAAAACAAAAAACACTTTCAGTGATCACCCAAGAAAGTAGCTACATTTTGAGTAGTCCATTTTATGTGACCTTATTAGGTGTGTGTGCAATATATCACTTAGCCAAGTCAAAATGCACTAAAGTTTAGCTGCCCTAGCTTAATAGAGTTGTGATTTTCACCACAAAACAAACGTTTGATGCAAACAAGTTAAAACACACTGACTGGACTTTATTTCTTTGAATATGCCAAAGAACAGAGAAAGATAACAACCTGACTTGTTAAAGTAAAAATTCAACAGTTGTTTCTTCTCTATGTAAAAGTAACATTAGATGTGATTATGATTAGTAGGAAAGTATGGAATATGCAACTGGCCCCATTTAGGTGTGTGAGGGATCACCCCTTGTATAACTTGCATAGAACCCTAATTTTGGAAATAGTACATTTGCAGACTTCTGATTTCAAAATGTGTGTACCCATGTGGGAATATTTGGCATTTCTTGGAAAATATATAATGTACAAACTGCATCACTGCAGCCATTCTTCACTTAAAAAAAAAATCTGACTTGCACAGCTTATTATGTCAATAATAAACAGTAGTACAGATGAGTCATAAGACACCTTGTCTATGGCACAGTATCCTTTCTAAAGACACAGTCCTTTGGATGACCAAGTTGTGCATTATAATGCATTATATAGCACACATTCATAAGTGTCTATTTTAATGAATCTTTCTGATTCTATATGACTGTGAAGCTGCAGATCCATGATACGTGGGATTTTGTAGTCTAAACATGTCATCAGAAGCAGTAGAAATGGTCAGCACCTGATTTCACCAGGTCACTAATGGGAATCATGTTTGACCTTACAGGTTCCATATAAATGCTTGCTATACCCAGGGTACACAGTTTGTTTCCTTCTACTTTTCATTCCCCTATTGTGTGATACTGAGCAAGTTACATAACCAGACACTGATCTCAGGTCACTTCCGGGAAAAAGGGACATTGTGCTTACACACTCAAAAAATAGGCAAAATAAATTATTATAATCTATTGGAAGATACACTGGGAGATAGTGGTTTAGCACCCATTATGTATATACTGGATTTCCTTAACATAGTACTCTTGGAAAGTAAGCAACAATCTACCTATCAACTTTAATATAAACTAGTTTCAACAAAGCTACTATGGAAAGTTCATTTCTGTAAAGATAATAGTGACTAGTATTACTTTAATATGTTCTTTTTAGAAATTAAACCCTTTTGTTCAGAAAACTAAGACACAATGGATTTTATGGCATGTAGTGATGCAAATATGATTACAGCCTTGACAATCTGGGATCAATCAAAATCATATAAAGTCATCACATAGCTTTAAATCAAAAACTGGTTAAAAATATCACTAAAATAATGTTGGTGATTTACAAAGGATTTTTTTTCTGAGAGGCAAGTACCCCTGCACCCTACATATGGAAAACCTCATTCCCCAGTTTATATATACCAACAGTGTCAGCTTAAGTGTACATTGGGCCCTGGGAAGTTTTCAAGCTAATACAATTTTTATTTGGGCAGGGCATACAGAGTTGCACATGTTAATCTTCCGAATTTAAGACTATTTGAACTGTTGTAGTTATAATCCACCGGTTTTTGGACATACCCATTAATTATAACCAGTTGACTGTGTATACCATAAAAATGGCCTCAATAAAGTATTCCAACCTGCTTTACACAAATGCATATTAGTCCTGCAAAGGCAGACTGACCTTTTTAAATTGACCATGACAGCACAGTAAGCCATTCCTATCCATAGACAATCCCCATATTCACCAGTTATGGCATGATTGCTGACTGTATACACCTCAAATATCTCAGTGTGGTAAACATAGTAATTATGGTTGCACTAGTGTATTTCAGGCTTGTTTCATGAAAAGACATATCTCACTTCACATAAATGCACACTAGTCTTGCAAAGCCAGACTTTAAACTGATGCAAATTAAAGAAGGTAAATCACTTTTATCCACAGACACCTCCCACACCCACCCACATAGAAGTTATAACCACATTGCTTTGGACATCTTATCTGGCTGTGATAAAATATACCTTTCAACATCTTACAGCAAGAATCAGGATAAAGCCAAAAATAACAAGGTTCAAAGTCTTAGAATCAGGGACAGTTTCTACATATTGTTGTTAAATACTTAGAAAGTAGTTAGAATAAAAGTTTTTGCATTTGCATGTATTTTGAAGAATGCAAAGTCTAAATAAGGCTGGTCAAACAGGACAATGCAATTGAGCTTCTTCAATTCAAATCACCATAGGCAAAATCCAATATCACTTTCTTGCAAGCTATAGGTCCCCTTTTATGTTACAGAAAACCCATACCATGTATTTAAACTTATTGGAAACACTCACCATCCAAACCAATACGATATTCATGGACAACTTTAATTACCCCACTATTAACTGAGAATCATATACAACACCAAACGTACAGGTGCAGAGATTCTTGGATTTTGTAAGCACAAACTCTCTGAACCAGATTGTCAGTACACTGACCAGGGGTGTGACCAAACTGGATGTGGTCCTCACTAACATGGGAAAGTACTGTACACCCCCTAGTGTAATGACTTCTCCAGTAAGGTCAGACCACAAAATGGTCTCCTTTGAACTAAAAATAAAACCAGAAACCCCTGTCTAACCCTAGATATTCAGGAACTATTCTAAGTTCATCTTTCTACCATTAAGTGATAATGTGGCAAAATTTCAAGCTCCCATAAACCCTGAGAACACTGCTGCCTATGCAGAACTGTTCACCAAAACCTTATACAAGCATTTTAATAGGTGCATATAGGCAGCTGTACCCACAAGGAAGAAGTACAGAACTAAATCAAAATAATCATTAATAGGCTTTATAACAGAAAGAAAAAAATCAATTGGAAGGTATAGCACCCAGCTGGATAAAAGCACTCTCATCTAACAAAACCACATTTGAAGTAAATTTGGCTTCCTAGGCCAAGGACAACTACAAGGCATTCTTTAGCTATGTCTGCAACCTCAAAGGCAATACACAACTGTGTGCAGAGTTCATTGTTAATGGAGCCAGTTCTACTGAGCCAAAATATGTAGCAAACCTAATGGGCAACAAATTCAGCTCCAACTTTACCTCTATCTCCCTCTCAACCTTCCCTCATGAAATATCAGTAATATAACTCCCACAGCTAACACTAAGGAAAGCACTGCATCAATGGGCCCAGACTATATCCCAGGATGCCATCTAAAAAGCATTAAAAATGACCTATCAGGCCCTTTAAAATTGTTATTTAACTGTAGTCTCCAAACAGACTGTGCGCCTCATGAATAGAGAACAGCAACAGTCATCCCTCTGCTCAAAGGTGTACCAGCTACAGACCATGGAAACTACAGACTTATAAGTCTCACTAGTCTCATATGCAAAGCCATGGAAAGAATTATCATGGAAATGAACAATAATGACATAGGAAATCTCCACATACTGGATCCAATGCAGTTTGGTTTTTGTTAGGGACAGGTTGCTCATACTCACCTTGGTGGACTTCTTTGATATGGTCAGCAAAGCAATGGCAAAATGGTTCACACTGCCTATTTTGATCTGGCCAAGGCATGTGACACAATACCCTTATCAGGCATTGCTGACAAACTCAAGAGATTATGTACAAACCCTTATGTCACCCAGTGGATAGCCAGCTGGCTCGCAGACAGGACCTAGGAAGTTAGAACTGGGGAGCCCACCTCTGCAAAGAGGCCAGCCACAAGCAGAGTCCCTCAGGGATCAGTCTTGGGAGCGCTTCTTTTGGCAATTACTTCTCTAAAGTCAAGGCTAATGTCAGTGGCCCCTGGCTGACTAACTTGCAGATGATTGCAAATTAGGAACTCTTATTGAATCCCCAGCTGACACAAATGTTCTCCAGGAATGGCTGACAGAAACAAGCAACTGGTGCCAGAGCCATAGACTAAAATTAAATACCAAGAAATGCATAATAACATACTTCAGGAAGTCATCCACCCTGGTAACTATCATATTGACAACACACCCCTAGGAGCTGACCCAGTAGTCAGAGACGTGGGGATGGACACAAATAGACAGTAATCTAGCCTTTGAACATCACATGTCCACAGTAGTGAAGAAAGTGTGCTATGTTTTGCAACTTATAAACAAAGGTATGATATCTAGGACCAAAGAAGTCATAATTCTACTGTATTTGACATTGATCAGACCTTTCATTGAGTACAATGCCTCCTTTGGTATGTGCCTAAGCAGGCATATCCAACAAGTGGAATATCCGCAGAAGTTTCTCACTAAAAGAATACAGGGCTTAAGTAACATGTCCTATGCAGAGGGCCTCAAGGCTTTATCCCTGTATTCCATCTCCTATAGGCTGTTGAGGGGAGATCTATGCCTGGTATACAAGGCATTATCAGACCCCACTCTGACGGACCTCTTGCATATCTGCAAAACAAACAGCACCATAATTACCTGTTCTAAAGGCTTAAATCTTGCCTTTGATATAAATAGGACATGGCAGAATGACAAGGTATGCATCATAGAGACTACCCCATCTCTGGTACTGGCTCCCCATCCATGTAAAGCAGGGTTCCTCCCTAACTCAATTCAAGTGTAACATGGACAATTGGATGGGAAACAGGAAATTCATCACTGGTTTGGTACCTCTGTCTCTAGAAGACACAGGCAGCCTGCAAATGGTTCATGTCCCAGGACCCTGCTTGTAAATTCTTCATCTTCCAAGCCTTTGCTTACACTTATCAAGTGTACCAGAACTTGTCAGAAATTCAGAATGAATAGATAGCCTTCAAACAGTTCTTGTGGTCATTAGCCTAGTAAATACCTATGAACCTAAAACTCTAATATTTGTCATTATTTACTGACTGCAGTCCTCATTAATTTCCCAGAAAATCACATATTTTATGAGGAACAAACCAAAGCATGAGATGCAATCAGAGGCATTTGAAAAATCTAAGGACATTTGGCAGCTGTGTGATTTCAACTTTGTTATACATACATAATAGCTAGTCTACAAACATTCCAACTTATTTCACACAAATGTACATTATAAGAATTACTAAGAAAGTTGGTTAACTGAGGTGGCAACAAAAAGGTAAGTTATTTTTGTTGACAAATAGCCCTCACCATGCCCAGCAGTTTCAGGCATTCTGCTACACACCATCTGACTCTAACAAAAATTAATAGCTCTAAAACATCAAGATAAAAATTAATAGCTGTGTAAAACTTTTAGTACAAGAATTAGGGACAAAGCCATACAATAATGAGGAACAAAGGCTAAAATTCTGAGAAAGATTAAAAAAAAACTATTAAGATTTGAAATATTGCTCTGATGTATTTAAATTGACATGCATTTTTTTGAAGGATATGAAGTCTGAAACTAAAATGCTTGTCCTTATTTAATGACTTGGCATAATGGTTAAGATGTTTCCTTGAAAAGCAGATCACCTGTAGTTTAATTCTATCAGACATTGTAATCGTAACTCAGCAAAAGAAATGAATGAGTAGAAAGTGCTCACTTTATTAACAAAGATAATAAAGCTTTCGGGAGATAACCCTTCTTCAGTATTCAGACATTACACTAAAAACCACCATTTTTATATAAAATATCACATGACACAGCCACCGATGAAATTACAAAAATAATTAACATTAAAATATTAAAATGTAGGTCTATTTACATTGCTATTTAACTTCATAAAGCATTTAAATGTTTATCATAAACTTATAAATCATCATTTATATTGTTTCTGTCTGGCTATTAAGATAGGTTTAACTGTTATCATATTGTTTAGTCCTGGTGCCCTATCCGTTTCAAGTCTAACAATCCATTTGTATTCAGACATGTCTGGCTTATTATTAATATCACCCTGTCTTAAGCTTTTATATACTACCTCTAAAACCTTGAATTTAAAATTATGAGACATCCCTTTATCAATTTTATGTTTAGTTAGGGCATTAGACATGGCACCTCTCCTTATCTCAGACGTGTTCAATTATACAATCTTTAAGTCACCTTGAACACTTTCCCACATAAAATCCATCACATTGGGTACATGTTACTAAATATACAACTGTTGTTGTATTACATGTAGCTTGATATTTCATCTCATATTTTATTTTGTTTACTGGACGCTTAAAAACCCGTTTGTCGCAAATATCATTGCAACAATTACAGTTAAAACAAGGAGTAGTGCCATAATTGAAGGTCACTGGGTTCATTAAATTTACCTCAAAATCTTTATAGCACAATTGTCTTTTAAGATTGTTTTTATTTTTATAGGCAAATCGTGGTACATTACCCAATATTGTAACTAATTTGGGCAAATATGTTAATATTTGCCATTTTTTTTCGAATTACTGCCTCCACATATTTTGTCATATAGCTATAAGTTATAACATATCTCAAGGTAGAGGTGGAATGAGTCACCCCATTCCCATCTAAGGAATTTTCTCCAAAATATAGGGGTGCCATGACATTTCTATCCCTTAATATGTTATTCTTAATCCTTAAGACATCATCAACATTATAAGCTCTATTTTCAAAGTCCTTACATATAACATCCATCTGTTCTTCACATTTTATCAAATCAGTGTTGTCTGCTCACCCTTAATAGTTGACTTTTAACAATTCCACCAAACACATGTTTAGCATGCATGCTTTTTGCATGTGTGTATCTATTTACCTGTACATCCTTTCTATGCACACAAGTTTTCAATACCCCAGCTTCCATATATAATTTGACATCCAAGAAAGAAATTCTATTATAAGAATATTCCATAGTGAACTTTAAGAAATTTGTGGTACTATTTAAAAATTCCATAAATCTTTTTAATTGTTGTTCATCAGCTTTCCATAATAGAAAACAATCATCCACAAAACGCTGATAAAAGAGGATGTTTCTTTTAAATGGATTTTCATTATTCATAACATATTCTTTTTCCCATTGACTCAATACAATATTAGCATATGTGTCCGCCATGGGAGTACCATGGGAGTACCCATGGCTACACCAGCTATCTGTAAATAAGGTTGCTCATTGAAAAGAAAAATATTTTTATCCAAAACAATTTGTATTATATTACAAAGGGTTTCTATCTCTTTACCCATCATAAACGAAAAGCAAAACGGCTATACAGGTAAAACCCAGGTAAAACCCAGTATATAAAAAGAGAAGTATATGAGAGAAAACACTATACCGGGTACCACACAATAACGTCTTTATTTAAACAAAGTAAAAAGGAGAGGTGAGCGCTTTCGCAACCTTCGTTGCTTCATCAGACAAAGAATTAACTGTTCAACTGCTTGTTTTATATCACTCTCAGTCAAAAAAAGTTTTTTCCAATTAGTGACATCATACAACTTTTGAAAATTTAAAGGCATATATGACAAGAATATTGTAAAATACGCATATAAAATATATATACACAAAAATGTAAAGTATGTTCATATTTATGCATATCTAATTTAAAACAGTTAAATAATCTCATTAAAAATGCATATATATAAAAAATGCATATAAATAAAAATGCATAGTATATTCATATTTATGCATATCTAATTTAAAACAATTAAATAATCTCATAAAAATGCATATATATAATATATATATATATATAAAAAAGAATGCATAATACAAAATATATAATAAAATAAATATATGTATATATATTTTTTTATTTTATGCAAAAAATTAATTGTGTTGAAGGCGTCTAGCTTTAAGAAATGGAACCAGTGATGTACAACCATTTAAGCCTGGATATCTATCAGCATTAAGCTTGATAATCCATCTTTGTTCTCGGCTCTCTGTGAAATTTTCTATATCTCCTCCCCTCACATTTCTATGTATATTTTGTAAAACAAAGAACTTGAAAGAGTGTGAAGGGTCAGTGTTTAAAACATGTTGAGCAAGCACACTAGTAGTTTTGTTATTTCTGATGTCTCTTATGTGTTCCAATATTCTATCCTTTAAGTTTCTATTTGTTTTTCCTATATAGAAGGCATGACATATTTGGCAGAAACAAAAATAAATAACATCTGTGGTTTTACAGTCTGCATATGAATGAGAGTATAGTGTAAAATTTCTAACAGGATGAATATATGGTGTAGTACTATGAATATGTGTACAAGCAGTACAAGACCTACAAGGAAAAGTACCTTTGCGTCTGGAATTATAGGTAGTTTTTTTGACATCTTTATTACACAATTGTTGTTTTAATGTTATATTATTTCTGAAACTGAAACTAGGTGCATTACCAATGAAAGAATGTAAACAAGGAATCTCATGTAAAATGTGCCAATGTTGTTTAATAATATTAGTATACTGATTAGCATTACTAGCATACTGAAAAACCGCTCTAATGCTATTATTTTGTGTATTATTTCTCAAATTACTGCTATCTGACGTAAAAGAATTAGAAGATTGAAAATACGCTTTACATTTAGAGTCCCTGAGTGTCCAAGCATCAGAAATAGTTCTATCTATTTCATCCATATGATATCCTCTTCTTAAAAAATCAGTTTTCAATTTATTCAAAGCTAGTACTGCATCATTATCATTGTTGTGTAATCTTAATGTTCTGTATA
Organism: Protopterus annectens; assembly: GCF_019279795.1. NCBI lineage: Eukaryota > Metazoa > Chordata > Ceratodontiformes > Protopteridae > Protopterus > Protopterus annectens. The sequence continues at coordinate 1,936,804,263 of NC_056739.1, read as the reverse complement.
CCTGCCCCTTGAGCACATTTCTTGGAATGTGTCTAGGATGCATACTGGTTTTGTGAAGGTATGTATTTTTCTTTGTGGGTTTGTGAAAAATTTTGCTGGTAAAACCTGTCAACTCTGATTTGATTATATGTACATCTAAGAAATCAATCTCAGATGTAGAAAATTTGTATGTGAATCTCAGAAAATCAGTAGTTGTATGCAAATAGTTAATAAATAATATAAGCTCAGATATATTGCCTTTCCATAATAAAAACATCATCCACAAAACGTGTATACCATAAAAGCTGACTAATAAATGGATTCTTATCAGAAAAGACATGTGTTTGTTCCCAGAATGTAAGAGATAGATTGGCATAACTATTTGCACATGGTGTGCCCATGGCAACGCCGATCTGTTGCAGAAAGAATTGTTCTTCAAAATATACAACATTATTTTCCAGAATAATCTCTAACAAACTGCATATAAGTTGTACTTTTCATTGGTGAAGCAATTATTTCTTGTAAGAAAATTTCTAATCATATTAATGCCCCATGTATTCGGGATACTTGTAAACAATGACTCTATATCCATAGTAACAAGAGCAAAGTCATTAATATCTGATAAACTTTCAATTCTAGTATGTAATTTCTCCAGAAACATTTTGGTGTCTCTTAAAATATTTTCACATTTGTCTAAGAGCACATGCAGTGTACTTTCAACATAAATAGACAGTGGTTCTGTACACCAACCAGTGCCTGAGACTATGGGACGCATTGGTGGCAGACTTCTGTCTTTATGAACCTTTGGTAAGCCATAAATCTTAGGAATAGTTGGATTCAAGACATTAAAGTATTTAAACAGTGGTTCATCTATTAAATCAGTAATTAAAAGTCAAAAATCAAAAAAGACACTTTATCAATGATGGCATTCACTGTAACTTTTGAGATTCCTCTGTATGTATCATTATTAAGCAGTAACTTATACATTTGTTGTACATACAATTGCTTATCTAAAATAACAATACCTCCACCTTTATCTGCCTGTTTAATAACGACAGAATTCAAGTTCTTTAGTTCATTCAGTGCTCTATATTCACTTGTATTTAGATTTCCATAGTAATAGTCACTCAAATTATCATCATATATCTGCCTAAAAGATGTTTCACATATATCAAGGAATCTTTATATACTCGGGGGAGTATAAGGAATGAAAGTGCTAGGCTGTTTAAACACATTCATATTATTTGTAACATTGTTTGGGAACAAAACTTTTAGAGACAAATTCCTGCCTAATAATTTAAGGTCTTTAATCATTTCTGTAAGATTAGCCTTTCTAGCAGGTATAAATGAAAGGCCCTTATTTAAAACATTCAACTGTTCCGGTGTTAAAATAATAGAGGAAAGGTTCAAAATCAAACCTGTAGTTAAGTCCATCTCCTCTTCGGAGAATGTACTGCTCCTTCCAGTGAACCCAGTTGCAGTGACTGTCCTTTGTGTACATATTGTTTCATTCGATTCTTGTAAGGTAGTGGTACTCTCAAAGTGAAGTCGCCTTGTTTGCTGGCATCTAAAAAAATACTTTCTGTGTTTTCAGTCACTTGTATGTTTGAAGTTCCTTCCTTTCTTAGAGTCGATGAAGTATGACTTGTAGATGGTAAAACTGCATATGTTTTCTTTGGAATAGCTCCTAATTTACTGTTTTTATCTTTTAAATTACTATTTTGTTGGTCAGAGGACTCAGAAACAGGGAGAGTTAAACTGGTGTTCTTCTCCTCTTGCATACAAGCTGTTTCAGTTGTCAGTTGTCAGAGTAACTGCAGCATAGGTGGAATCTGAATTTAAAGGTGTAGTATGCGCATTCCTTGCCTTGTCAGAAACAGTTTGATGTCTAAAGTTATTTTCTTTGGGCCATGAGAAGACATTATTTAAAGCAAAATCTTTTTTGTCTCTGTTAAGTTTTGATAGTTTCATGTTTTGCAGCTTCCTTTCATATGACATGATGTTATCCTGAAGTTCATTCATTTTTAGAAAAACTGTATCTTGTACAAAGTTCTTATTAATAATTGATTCTGTGGCAATAATTTCAGCTTTAAGTTCATTCTCATTGGGTAGATAAAAGTCAATTAAGAGATCCATATATTTTGTACTGAATTGTAAATTCAATTCTTGCCATTTTCTCAAAAGAATAGGAAAAGACTCACCATATGTAGGCATATTCAGTATTCTTAGACCACGTGGAATAATTTTGGAGTCTAGTGATGCTTGCAGATGTAACCGTTGCCATTGGAGTCTTTTGTATTTGTACATCAGATTCTCAAGTTTTTTATATTGGTTAAAGAATTCTGATAGATCTTGGTTGTTTCTATTATCTTGTATATTTTCACTGAAAGACGCTGTAAGTAGTGGATTATTTGGAATATCCAGTATTCTAAGAAATCTTTGATGGTAACCATCATTCGATGAGTTGGTATCTAAGTTCTCCATAGCAGCGTGTGTCCTTTTGCGAATAAAAATAAACTAATAAACGAAAAGCAAAACGGCTATACAGGTAAAACCCAGTATATAAAAAGAGAAGTATATGAGAGAAAACACTATACCGGGTACCACACAATAACGTCTTTATTTAAACAAAGTAAAAGGAGAGGTGGCGCTTTCGCAACCTTCGTTGCTTCATCAGACAAAGAATTAACTGTTCAACTGCTTGTTTTATATCACTCTCAGTCAAAAAATTTTTTCCAATTAGTGACATCATACAACTTTTGAAAATTTAAAGGCATATATGACAAGAATATTGTAAAATACGCATATGAATATAAAATATATATACAAAAATGTAAAGTATGTTCATATTTATGCATATCTAATTTAAAACAGTTAAATAATCTCATTAAAAATGCATATATATAAAAAATGCATATAAATAAAAATGCATAGTATATTCATATTTATGCATATCTAATTTAAAACAATTAAATAATCTCATAAAAATCCATATATATAATATATATATATATAAAAAAGAATGCATAATACAAAATATATAATAAAAGAAATATATGTATATATATATTTTTATTTTATGCAAAAAATTAATTGTGTTGAAGGCGTCTAGCTTTAAGAAATGGAACCAGTGATGTACAACCATTTAAGCCTGGATATCTATCAGCATTAAGCTTGATAATCCATCTTTGTTCTCGGCTCTCTGTGAAATTTTCTATATCTCCTCCCCTCACATTTCTATGTATATTTTGTAAAACAAAGAACTTGAAAGAGTGTGAAGGGTCAGTGTTTAAAACATGTTGAGCAAGCGCACTAGTAGTTTTGTTATTTCTGATGTCTCTTATGTGTTCCAATATTCTATCCTTTAAGTTTCTATTTGTTTTTCCTATATAGAAGGCATGACATATTTGGCAGAAACAAAAATAAATAACATCTGTGGTTTTACAGTCTGCATATGAATGAGAGTATAGTGTAAAATTTCTAACAGGATGAATATATGGTGTAGTACTATGAATATGTGTACAAGCAGTACAAGACCTACAAGGAAAAGTACCTATGCGTCTGGAATTATAGGTAGTTTTTTTGACGTCTTTATTACACAATTGTTGTTTTAATGTTAGATTATTTCTGAAACTGAAACTAGGTGCATTACCAATGAAAGAAAGTAAACAAGGAATCTCATGTAAAATGTGCCAATGTTGTTTAATAATATTAGTATACTGATTAACATTACTAGCATACTGAAAAACCGCTCTAATGCTATTATTTTGTGTATTCTTTCTCAAATTACTGCTATCTGACGTAATAGAATTAGAAGATTGAAAATACGCTTTACATTTAGAGTCCCTGAGTGTCCAAGCATCAGAAATAGTTATATCTATTTCATCCATATGATATCCTCTTCTTAAAAAATCAGTTTTCAATTTATTCAAAGCTAGTACTGCATCATTATCATTGTTGTGTAATCTTAATGTTCTGTATACCTGCCCCTTGAGCACATTTCTTGGAATGTGTCTAGGATGCATACTGGTTTTGTGAAGGTATGTATTTTTCTTCGTGGGTTTGTGAAAAATTTTGCTGGTAAAACCTATCAACTCTGATATGATTATATGTACATCTAAGAAATCAATCTCAGATGTAGAAAATTTGTATGTGAATCTCCGAAAATCAGTAGTTGTATGCAAATAGTTAATAAATAATATAAGCTCAGATATATTGCCTTTCCATAATAAAAAAACATCATCCACAAAACGTGTATACCATAAAAGCTGACTAATAAATGGATTCTTATCAGAAAAGACATGTGTTTGTTTCCAGAATGTAAGAGATAGATTTGTATTACTGCATAAAAATACACAAATAGTATTTATTCCATACTCATTTGGTATGAGAGTAAATAATGAACCTATATCTAAAGTTGCCAATATAAAGTCACATTTCCGATTATCCTTATATCATGTGTACAATTTCTTTAAGAAATCTCCAATGTCTTTTATATAACTTGGGCATATAGGTAAATACTTACTCAACATTTTTTGTACATATATTGATAATGGTTCAGTCACCCAACCTCTTCCCGAGACAATGGGTCTCATGGGTGGTTTAGTTAGAGATTTATGTAACTTAGGTATTTCATAAATTAATGGGATGACTGGGCATGATACTGAAAAATAGTTAAATAAATCCAGTGTAATATCCCCTTGTGTTTGTAAGTCATAGTCAAACATATTTATTTCTGTGATAATTTTTCTCACATCACTAAAAGAAATTTCTTTGAAGGTAACTTCATCCTTCAGGAAATCACTCATTAGTTTTATATATATATATATATATATATATATATATATATATATATATATATATATATATATGTTTGTCAAATATAACAGTCACTCCCCCCTTGTCAGCCTGTTTGATTATTATATTCTTATTCTCACACAACTGCTTACAAGCTAAAGATTCAGCATATGACATATTGAAATATTTAACTTTTTGTTTACCAGATAAAATATTATTATACAATTGTCTTAATTCATCCTCACAAATCATATTAAAGGCATTCAATATCGGGCAATTATTTGGAATAAAAACACTTTTTTTCTTAAATACAGACAATCGTTCATCATTCACATCTTTAAACAGCATTTTTAAACATACATTCCTAACAAAGACCTCAAGGTCAGTTAGGGCTTCAACAATCATATAACACCAGCAATGGAAAGCTTATTAAGTAGAGGACTGCAATTTATTCCTAGTGGCAAGGATACGATAGATATTGAATGCCTATAATATGATTTGTGAGAATGAATTAAGACAATTGTATAATAATATTTTATCTGGTAAACAAAAAGTTAAATATTTCAGTATGTCATATGCTGAATCTTTAGCTTGTAAGCAGTTGTGTGAGAATAAGAATATAATAGTCAAACAGGCTGACAAGGGGGGAGGACTGTTATATTCAACAAACATATATATATATATATATATATATATATATATATATATATATATATATATATATATATACATAGCACTGATGAGTGATTTCCTGAAGGATGAAGTTACCTTCAAAGAAATTTCTTTTAGTGATGTGAGAAAAATTATCACAGAAATAAATATGTTTGTCTATGACTTACAAAAACAAGGGGATATTACACTGGATTTATTTAACTATTTTTCAGTATCATGCCCAGTCATCCCAGTAATTTATGGAATGCCTAAGTTACATAAATCTCTAACTAAACCACCCATGAGACCTATTGCCTCGGGAAGAGGTTGGGTGACTGAACCATTATCAATATATGTACAAAAAAATGTTCAATAAGTATTTACCTATATGCCCAAGTTATATAAAAGACATTGGAGGTTTCTTAAAGAAATTGTACACATGGTATAAGAATAATCAAAAATTTTACTTTATATTGGCAACTTTAGATATAGGTTCATTATTTACTGTGGTACCAAATGAGTATGGAATAAATGCTATTTGTGAATTTTTATGCAGTAATACAACTATGATGGGTAAAGAGATAGAAACTCTTTGTAATATAATAGAAATTGTTTTGGATAAAAATATTTTTCTTTTCAATGGGCAACCTTATTTACAGATAGCTACTGTAGCCATGGGTACTCCCATGGCTAACACATATGCTAATATTGTATTGAGTCAATGGGAAAAAGAATATGTTATGAATGATGAAAATCCATTTAAAGGAAATATCCTCTTTTATCAGCGTTTTGTGGATGATTGTTTTCTATTATGGAAAGGTGATGAACAACAATTAAAAAGATTTATGGAATTTTTAAATAGTACCACAAATTTCTTAAAGTTCACTATGGAATATTCTTATAATAGAATTTCATTCTTGGGTGTCAAATTATATATGGAAGCTGGGGTATTGAAAACTTGTGTGCATAGAAAGGATGTACAGGTAAATAGATACACACATGCAAAAAGCATGCATGCTAAACATGTTTGGTGGAATTGTTAAAAGTCAACTATTAAGGGTGAGCAGACTCAACACTGATTTGATAAAATGTGAAGAACAGATGGGTGTTATATGTAAGGACTTTCAAAATAGAGGTTATAATGTTGATGATGTCTTAAGGATTAAGAATAACATATTAAGGGATATAAATGTCATGGCACCCCAATATTTTGGTGAAAATTCCTTGGATGGGAATGGGGTGACTCATTCCACCTCTACCTTGAGATATGTTACAACTTATAGCTATATGACAAAATATGTGGCGGCAATAATTCACAAAAATTGGTGAATATTAACATCTTTGCCCAAATTAGTTACAATATTGGGTAATGTACCACAATTTGCCTATAAAAATAAAAACAATCTTAAAAGACAATTGTGCTATAAATATTTTGAGGTGAATTTAATGAACCCAGTGAACTTAATTATGGCACTACTCCTTGTTTTAACTGTAATTGTTGCAATGATATTTGCGACAAATGGGTTTTTAAGCATCCAGTAAACAAAATAAAATATGAAATGAAATATCGAGCTACATGTAATACAACAACAGTTGTATATTTAGCAACATGTACCCAATGTGATGGATTTTATGTGGGAAAGTGTTCAAGGTGACTTAAAGATCGTATAATTGAACACGTCCGAGATAAGGAGAGGTACCATGTCTAATGCCCTAACTAAACATAAAATTGATAAAGGGATGTCTCATAATTTTAAATTCAAGGTTTTAGAGGTAGTATATAAAAGTTTAAGACAGGGTGATATAAATAATAAGCTAGAAATGTCTGAATACAAATGGATTTTTAGACTTGAAGTGGATAGGGCACCAGGACTAAACAATATGATAACTGTTAAACCTGTCTTAATAGCCAGACAGAACCAATATAAATGATAATTTATAAGTTTATGATGAACATTTAAATGCTTTATGAAGTTAAATAATAATGTAAATAGACCTGCATTTTAATATTTTAATGTTAATTATTTTTGTAATTTCATTGGTGGCTGTGTAATGTGATATTTTATATACAAATTGTGGGTTTTAGTGTAATGTCTGAATACTGAAGAAGGGTTATCTCCTGAAAGCTTTATTATCTTTGTTAATAAAGTGAGCATTTTCTACTCATTCGTTTTTTTTTTGCTAAGATGTTTCCTTAACAGGTACAAGGTACAGAGTTTGATTCTCACCTTGCGAAGCATGACTAGACTTAAAAAGGTCCCCTGGGATCATTAGCACAGTAATCACATATGACTGCACTCCATAGCAATTTGCCAGAGAGACATAGTTTTATGAGAAACAAATCAAAAAGTGGCAAGGTTATTGAAATTCTGAAAAATTAAGGACAGTTTCAATTTGGTTTCACACCAACAGCACCCAAAGCTTAGTTCACATAAATGTACACTACTCCTGTAAAGCCAGGCTATAATCTGAACAAATGACAAGAGGGTCAGTTGCATTTACAGCCAAACCTCCCCTCCATTTAGTGACTGCAATCCTCAATGGTTTAGCAGAAAACCTCAAATGTTATGAGTCACAGATCAAAATATGAGGCAAAGTCAGGAGTATTCTACAAAGTGAAAAACAATTTCAAATGATCTTTACACAAACAGAAGCCATAGAGTAAATATTCTAGCTTATTTCCTAGAAATGCACACTAGTCCTGTACAGCCAGCCTGTAATCTAGGCAAACAACAAGACCATAAGTTGCAGACCAAAAATATTAAGCAAGTACTAGGACAGTCTATGCAATTGGGGCAGTTTTGGCTATGTTTCATACAAAGATTGGCCAAAGACTAAATATTCCATTTTATTTCACATAAGTATACACTAGCTCTTAATGCCAGACTTTAAACTGAGAAAAAGAAGATGGCAAGTTGCTTTCATCTACAACATGTTCCCCTACCTGGCTGCCTGCCAGCACATTAAATAAAATAATTGTAACAATATTTTTCACAGAAATGCATATTAGCCATTAATGTAAGTGTTTAAAATGAGCAAATGAAGGGTGCAGGTTATTTTCATCCAAAGCAAGCTCTACAATCTGACTGCCTGCATTGTATCAAAAACGTAAATTTTACATATTTTTATACACATGCACATTAGACCTTCATGTCTTGCTTTAAATTAAACAGATAAAGAGGGCAAGTTGTTTTCATCCACAGCATACCTTTCACCAATCCGACCAATATAAAACATAAAATATTCCAAGTTTTTCACACAATTACACATTAGCCTTTATATCAGATTTTAAACTGAGCAAATGAAAAGGGCAAGTTGATTTCATCCACAGTACAGCTAGCCCTTTCCCAGTCTGGTAACCTGTCAGCATACTAAAAAAGTAAATATTCCATTTGTTCATATAAATGTACACTATGCTTTAGTGTCAGACTTAAACTGAGCAAATAAATAGGGCAAATTGCTTTCGCTGTCAGAATTCTCCACATCTGTCTGCTTGCCAGCATATTAAAAAAAGTAAATATTTCCACTCATTTCACCTATGTGCACACTAGCCCTTAATGGCAGACTTTAAGCTGAACTAAGGAAAAGGGCAGGTAACTTTTTTTACAGTACACCCCCCCCCCCCCAGTCTGGCTCCTCATCACCATATTATAAAAAATAATTATTTCAATTTATTTCACAATTTCACACAAATGCAAGCTGCTTTCACACACAGCACAGAGAAACCCCAACCAATCTGGTTGCCTGCTAGCACATTAAAAAATATTTATCTTCCATTACCAAAACCAGCAATCTACACAGCATTTAATACAGGCAGGCTTTCTATTCTCAAATTATTAATTATAGGACAGCAGTGTACAGAAAGCTATAGCACTTTACATAGGGTGAAGCTGTGGGTTTCTGTTTATTCATTTATTCTTTTAAGCATAGAAACATGTCTTTACTTAAATTAATAAATAAGTAATCCATCACAGTTCCATACCCTTGCAGTCCCATGTTGTACAAGCTCAAATGTGGGTGGTCACTGCTTCAATGATACAAAATAAGATGATGAGATACAAAAAACTGCAAATCTGTAATTGGTTTATACAACAGCTGTTAAATACAAAATGCTGACTAAAGAAGGTTACGATAACTTACTGAAAAAATAAATTAATGCCAGAAGTAAGTTTTAAATCTATCTAATATAAATTTCATTAAATATAGGAAGTTTGCAGTGTACAACATGCTTTAACAGTAACTATATGCAAATTACAGGCACTGTAAGTATATAAAGGTAAATGCTTATGATGTCTGTTAGTGTTTTTTTTTCTTAACTAGACAGTAATTGATTGCTATTGCTTGCTATGCTCAGCATATAACCTAGCTAAATTTGGTAGCAGCATTGAACATAGTAAAATTTTCAAAATACAATTGATTTCTTGGCTTACCATGGGCGCTCATAGAACTGTGGTGCCCAGATGATTGCCTGAATTACCCCTAATATAATCCAGCGATGTATACCAACCCTGAGACTATATAACTGTGGGGAAAAGTGCATCCTGAAAGATCACCAAAATTGTTTTTAGCCAACATTTCTTTGATTGAATGGCTATCAGTTTAAAGACATTCACTAGGCTCATATGAGCCCAATAAATCAGCAGTTAGAGTGCCGGAGGAGCCCACAGAAAGTGGGAGAAAATAGTATGGAAGACCCTACTTTCTTCTGTCAGGGTGGAAGAGGAAGGAAGGTCACTTCCCCAAGAAAGTGTGCTATGTTAAGTTCCTGAGTGGAAACCCAAGACCCACCAGAGGCATTTATCTAAAAGAAGGGGTGGAAAATCAATAAGCATATGTCCTTCATGAACGTCAGTTCTAATACCATGCAACACCCATTGTACAGCTACTCTTACAGGCATCACTGAACATGCATGGAGACATGGGGAAAACAGTACTATGTAATTCAAAACTGGATGATGGCACACTCCCAGAACACTCATGCTTTACCACTAGGGAAGGAAATAGGCCAAAAAAGTCATCACCATGGCAACACAAATGGGTCAGCAGAGCAACTGAGATAAAGGCTCAATGGTCAAAGTGGGTTCAGAGCCAAAAAAGAGAAAAGGATGACAAAAAAGATGTCTTTCCTTATAAAGAGAGTAAGATTAGTAGATAGAGTTCTGGCAAGCAGACAGATAGCTGGGTCAAACATTTTTTTCATTTATCTTGTTATTAAATGGCCTGAGTCTGTATGTGCTTGAGTTTGTGACTATATGAATGTGTATAGAAGCAAACCTGCATAAGTGCGTGTGTGTGTGTGTGTGTGTGTGTGTGTGTGTGTGTGTGTGTGTGTGTGTGTGTGTGTGTGTGTGTGTGTGTGTGTGCGTGTGTGTGTGTGTGGTATGTTCAAATGTAAGACTTTAGTTTGGCTTTGTGAAGTGGACAGGATCTTTTGTTTTGTGCTTTTATATTTCATATTTTTATTTAGTTAGTTAGTTAGTTAGTTAGTTAGTTAGTTAGTTAGTTAGTTAGTTAGTTAGTTAGTTAGTTAGTTAGTTAGTTAGTTAGTTAGTTAGTTAGTTAGTTAGTTAGTTATTTTCTGTTTGTCATCCATGTTTCACCACAAAATGTATTAGCAAGTTTCTGTGAAACAAGCTGAATATATCCAATAAGGAAAAAGCAATAAATAGTGGCTTTTTAAAGAAGGGTTGGATAAAACAGAGGAAATTTAATTGCCTATATGAGGAATTGTTTTGCCATATTTATTAGACACTTTCTGTAAAGTATAATACTGTATACGTGCAATAGCTAAGTGATAGAAATGTTTTAAATGGACTATGGTGCTTTGTTATTAGCTTGCATGCTAGGTTTGCATGAACTTCATTATGCAGAAAATGAATTTAAGAACTTAACCTGCATATTAGATTTTCATAAACTGTATTACAGAAAGTTTGAAACTCAAAACATCCTGAGAATGACAACCCTAGGTATTACACATACTTTAATAATTATAATATATGGTGCTTTTTATTATGTATTTCCATAGTGTACACCATGTATGAAATAATGTGTGGTAGTGTGACTGCAAGATTATTTTTAGTTTTTACATTATAGTCTCAAGCGATAAATGTTTCAGTGCCTAAAGCTAAATCATGTTGCAAGATATATGATTTGAGGCTCAGTAATACTTTTGAAAATAATGAGTTTCATTACAAAAAAAATACTGCTAGATCTAACAAGAATATGCAGTGTCAGTTTACTGTGTGGAAATATTGTCATGCATCTAAGAATACATATATAACATTTCTTAATCCATCCAATCTGTACCCGGAATACCAACGGTGCAGTATGCATTAAATATGTTTAGTGGTAAATTGGTCTGAACCTAACCCCAAATAGTATTTTACAAAAGCTAAGAAACTACTTGATAGCTACTAATATTTGATATTTAACACCTAACCTAATCCCTACGAAAAATGTCTTTGCAACAACAAACTAACAATCTGATTATTTTTCAGTCCTGTTTCTACTCCATGAAACAAGATGAATGCAAAAAAATTTATAAAATTAATCTTCTAAAGTCTAACATCATGATATTTGGTGCCATGCAAAAACTTCCTAAATCTCAAATGTAATTATTACTGATACAGACAGCGACTTATTACCACAGTAACCTTAGGATCACCTTGAACATTACCATTTCATTGGCTAAGCATACTGACAATATTATTAGCAGAACACTCCACAAACTAAAACTATGCTATAGAATCTCAGACATCCCCACCCCTACAGTTCTTAATGCCCCAGCTACAAATAAGCTTATCCCTTAAATAGAACAAGGGGCCCCTTCTGCAACCTTACATTCCAGCTCAAACTCATGTAAAATACAAACAGAACCCCAAACTCATCACTGCCAACTTCTACAGGGGTGTATCTGGCTACCTGTAAATGAAAGAGACACATTTCTTCTTCACCGTCAATCTTCAGGCTGTTAAAGTGGGACACTGTCCCCCCAGCCTGAAAACTAAATTATAAATAAAAGAGTCTAACCACACACTTAGAGACAGCCAAGAAGATAGCATCTACCCCCATTCAATCTCATTTTAAAACCTCTACAGGAAGTCTTTTTCTTGGCTAGGCCTAACTGCTTGGAATCAGCTCCCTGTAAAAGTGAGACAGTAAGACGCACTCCAATTAATTAGAAACAGACTAAAAGAGCAACATGTTAAACACACCAAATGCTCTCGCTTCCAGGACAATGTCTAGAGCTTACAGCTCACACTAGTTTAATGCCTACTTTTATTTTTATGTACTTATAAATGCTACTAATACTAATACTAATACTAATACTAATACTAATACTAATACTAATAGTAGTAATAATATCACTTGTATTTATAATTGTTTCTACTTTTTACTGTAGTCTATATAATTCTGTGTATTCTTTAGTCTATATATAATTTTCTGTTTATGTCTTACACCACAGTGTCTGGGTCTGATTACCAGTCCACTAACCTGGTATTCAAACTGGAATAAATAAACAGACTGTACATGCCGGGAATCTATTTTGCTTGTAAAAATAAAAACACAGAGTCTGCATATAAAACTATATGGCAA